>NC_136995.1:7727958-7980458 GCF_032717465.1 Coenobita brevimanus
TCCATGGGGACATCACACAACCTTGTCGCACGCCCACACCGATCGTGAACCATTCACTTATATCCCCATCAACCTTGGCACATGCTTCACTACCATCATAAAAACTCTTGACGGCACCTAGCAGGTTACCATCTACACCGAACATGTGCAAAACTTTCCACAGTGCTTCTCTGTCCACTTTGTCATATGCTTTTTCCAGATCCATGAATGCCATAAACACCTTATGGTCTTTCACACAAGCCTTCTCTGCTATCTATCTATCTATCTATTGCCAGACGTCTCAATCCCGTTTGGGGTGGCCGTAAACAAATCGCCTCCAAGTCGCCCTGTCCCCTGCCATTTCACTGCCCTGCTCCCAACTCACACCCCTCTCTCTCATATACCTCTCCACCCCATCCCTCCATCGCATTCTCGGCCTCCCCCTTTCTCTTCCCCCCTCCACCTCACTCACATACACTCTCTTCGTCAGTCTTTCACCCTCCATCCTCTCCACATGGCCAAACCACCTCAGTGTGTTCCTCATAACGCTTCCTATCACATCCACATCCACACCACAACGCTCCTTTATATCCTCATTCGTCAGCCTGTCTCTCCATGTGACTCCACAGGCTCCTCTTAAATAACTCATTCCACTGCTCTCACTCTTGACTTGTGTCCTTCCAACAAGGTCCAAGCTTCACTTCCGTACGTTAGAGTTGGTATCACAATACTGTCATGTAGTAACGTTTTCACTTCCATGCTCACTTCCCTGTTTCTTATCACTGCTTTCAAAGAACCAGCAACCTTTCTTCCCTGCTGTACCCTTTCAAGCACATCACCCTCCAAACCTCCATCCTTACTCATCACACTACCCAAGTACTTAAACCTATTCACATTTTCCAATTCCTCCCCATCCAACCTCGCTGAACATTCACTGACTTCACCTCTCTCAAAGACCATCACTTTACTCTTCCCTACATTCACCTTTAGATTCCGTTTCTTACACACTCTCCCAAACTCATCCACCAAGCCTTGCAGCTCCCCTTCGTCTTCACTCAGCAACACAGTATCATCTGCAAACAACAGAACAGGGAGTTTCCAAACACTATCCTCTCTCACCAGGGCCACTCCAACATCCACTACCTTACCTTGTACCTCTTTTTTATTACCTCATCCATGTACAGATTGAACAACCATGGAGACATGACACATCCCTACCAACTTTCAAAGAGAAAAATTCACTTAGTTCACCATCCACACGCACTGCAGCCTTCGCACCATCGTACATACTCTTCCCAGCATTCAACAACTTCCCATCAACTCCATATATTCCTAACACTTTCCACAGTCCTTGTCTATCCACCCTGTCATATGCTTTCTCCAAATCCATGAAAGCCGCATACAACTTCTTTCCCCTCTCTAGAAACTTTTCCACTAAAGATCTAAGAATGAATATCTGATCTACACAACCTCTTCCCTTCCTAAAGCCTCCCTGTTCTTCTCCAACTAATTCCATTGTTCTTTTTCTAACTCTGTCAATAAGTATCCTACCACACACTTTTCCTATTATACTAAGAAGACAAATGCCCCTATGATTACCACACACTTCTTTTTCCCCTTTTCCTTTGTACAAGGGAATAATTATACCTGACTTCCAATCCTCCGGGACTCTACCTTCCTCCTAGGCCAATCTGGACATCTTCCACATCCATTCTACTACTATCTCTCCCCCGTGCTTCAGCATTTCACCACACACTCCATCAATTCCTGGGGCTTTCCCCGATTTAACTTTCTTCATTGCTTCCACAACTTCTATCCTACTGATTTCTTCCTGTCTTCTCACCTCCCTCCTTCTCCCAGCCATTCCCCAGCCACTTGTACTCGCATTACTTCCATCCTCTATGTTCAACAATTCCTTAAAGTGTTCTCTCCATCTGCTCACTTTTTCTCCCTTCTCCACTAGTAATCTACCATTTTTATCTTTCACTCCCCTGCTAACTTTACTTCCACCCTGTCGTACTCTTTTCACCTCTTTCCAGAACATTTTCTTACAGTCCCTCCACTTTACACTCAAATTCCTTCCAAATTCCTCATCCACTCTCTTCTTACTCTCTCTTACTAATCTTTTCACCTCTCTCTTTCTTTCTACATATAACTCTCTCTTCCGCCTCTCAACTTCTTCCACGCCTCTATTTCTCATCCATTCATTGTATGCTTTCTTCTTTTGTGCCACAGCCTGTCTCACCTCTTCAGTCCACCGCGCTGTTCCTTGCACCCCCCTTCGTCTTCTCTTCCTTCCACACACCACATCACATGCTGCACATATTTCTTCTGTAAATATCCTACACACACCTTCCACGTCTCCCATCTGCTCCAATTCATATTTGCCCAATCGTTCCTCCACTTCTCTCTTATACTCTGCCTTTTTCTCATCCTCTTGTAACCTTTCCGCTCTCCTTGCAACTACTCCTTCCTCTCGTCTTTCCCTTCTTCTATTCCTCCATCTTACTTGAATTCTAATTCTGGCCACCACCAAGTAATGGTCAGAAAGTCCACTCCCCGAACCTCTATAAGCTATCTGTCTAACTGAAAATATATTGATCCACGCATCCTCTGCCGCTCCTAAGCCACCCTGTTCATCACTCAGTAGGACATCTGATATCTCTCTTACTTTTTCTATAAGAATTCTTCCATATGCCTTCCCCACCACACTTAATAAACTTATGCCACGATAACTCTTGCACTCACTTCCCTCATCTTTATTTTTGTTCAGGGGTACAGTCACAGCTTCTTCCCACTCCACTGGCACAGTTTCACTCATCCTCTTCTTACATATCTCCAACAAGCACTTCATTCCACTCTCTCCACTACACTTAATCATCTCTGCATGCACCTCATCAACCTTAGCTACTTTCCTATTTTTCAGCCGCTTCACAGCGCTCTTCACCTATGCGAGCGTCACGTCTCCTGGCACTGCATTCCTTCTCTGCACCCCACCCCCCAAACCAACCATGTTTACAGCCGTTCTGCTCTCTCTATTCCCATTCATCAAACTTTCAAATATTCTTTCCATCTGGTCCTTACTTCATCCCCATGGGTAAATAATCTACCACCTACATCCTTCACACCATCACATTTCTTTCTGTTTTCACTTATACATTTCCGCACATCTTTCCAGAATAACTTCCCATTTTCAGAGTAGTTTGCATTCATTTTTCTTCCTAGATCATCATTTATCTCCTTTTTTTCCCTCTTCACTAGTCTCTTTACGTGCTTCTTGCTCTCATTATATTCAGTTCTTATTTCAACTAAACCCCTGTCCTGTAACCACTTTAGCCACTTCTTCCTCTTTTCCTCCACTGCTTTCTGAACCTCAGCATCCTACCATGCCGTACCTTTCTTCTTTGTTGTTACTCTTGCCACACCACACACCGCTTCAGCACTTCTAGCTAAGCAATCCCTATACGCATTCCACAGGTTGTCCGGATCCATTTAATTCCAATTCACTGATTCTAACCCCTCCCCTACTTTGGTCCTACATTCATCTGCCATTTCTCTGATCCTCAAATTCTCAACTTTCAGTCTTTCTCCCTGACTGCTCTTATCTCTCCTGATCCACCTCACTCCTCTCAGCTTGATTATGCATACTACAATCATATGATGTGACCTCCACATCGCCCTCTCACGGCCCTCGTATCAGCAACCATTCCCAGCATCGACCTCTCTACCAGCACATAATCAATCAGGCTTCTTTCAATACAATCAACGTTCCCTCTATACCAAGTATATTTATGTTCCTCTTTGTGTTTGAAATATGAGTTACAAACGCACAACCTCCTCCCCTGACACATATCCTTCAGTTAAGCTTCCCATTATCATTTTCCCCTGGTACTCCATTACAACCCATTATGTTATCCTAAGGACCAGTGCCTAATCTTCCATTAATATCATCCATTTCGATCACTATATAGCTCCTGGGCATTTCTTCCACTACTTATATATATATATATATATATATATATATATATATATATATATATATATATATATATATATATATATTTATGTGACCGACTCTGGGCATAGGCTTCACAGCCTGCTTTCAAGGCCCAGTAGTCCTCCTACGTACCGGACACCTCTACATGTCACCACTTCGGCGCTAACACCCACCGTCCATATTGAATACATGCTAGGGCTGTCTCATACAGGACTGGTGTATTGGTATTAGCGGGGGTATTTTTACGACATGTCGGCGGGTCTTCTGGTAGATGAGTAAAATCTGATTTTATGAAATTCATATCCTTAAACTGTTCTCTGCCTCATCGGGATTTGAACCCGGGTCCGTCATGACTGCAGGCCAATTCTCTACCGATTGAGCCACCGCCTCCCGCATATATATATATATATATATATATATATATATATATATATATATATATCTATATATATATCGATCTATCTATCTGTCTATCTATATATATGTATATATATAGATAGATAGATCGATAGATATATACTGTATATATATATATATATATATATATATATATATATTTTTATCCATCCATCCATCCATCATCCAATCCTACATTGCCCCATGAGGAGCGTAGGAGCCCGAGGCTAGGCAGTTGGTCCCGACATTTAAGATGAGAGTGACCAGCCTCACTCATCCCTGAGTGGCATTACATGAGCAATCAACCCCAACCACCCCTTGGATATAAACCTTCACCGGCTCAATCCGATTGGAGCACAATAATTACCCACTAAACCACCAGGCGCCATAACTTGGTTATATGGTTACCACCCAGCGTAGTAAATGGTTTCCTGGTGCACAGGAAACCATTTGGCTTGTCACTCAGTGTAGAGTCACCCACAGGCTGAAGGAAGTGGAAAGAATGAAGGAAAGAAAGACAGAAGAGGGAGTGTAAAGTCACCCGTAGGCAGAAGGACAAGGAAAGAATGAAGGAAAGAAAGACAGAAGAGAATGGAAGGAAAGAAGGATGGAGAGGAAAGGGCAGACACCCGAGATCAGCACTACATCGAGTGAGTGGTTGGTAAGCGCCCACACCTACCATAATATATATATATATATATATATATATATATATATATATATATATATATATATATATATATATATATATATATATATATATATATATATATATATATATGTGTGAGTATGTATACAGTATTCTTCCCACTGGTAACTGGCGCATCCCTAGTTATATGAGGTACCGTCTTAAATGGTTTGGACCATGAAACCCCCTTTAGGTATATAGGGCTCGACTTGTATACTGAATAAGGCATCATAAGAATTACATCTCACCAGAAACTACGTGGCAGGGAAGTCCGATTATTTGCCACAGTTCCACCAGCCAAACATGAATTTTACTGTTAATGATTTCAATAGCGTTCCTGTTGGATCATCGTCTACTAGAGGTCAAACCACACTGTCTCCTGTACTTATGGGCAGTGTTTCACTGCCTTTTAGTTAGAAAGAACAGATTTTAGGCTCTAAACTATACTCAGATGTCACTGACGAGTTGAATGATTGACTAACAAAAATGTTAAGGGAATCAGCAGAGGTACTAGGGAGTGTTAACACAACCAAAGCCTCTAAGTATTAAAAACGACTCTCGAGCTCTTGAAAAGAAGAAAGATATTGAATGTAAAAACAAAGATGAAACAGAAATAGCAGAATTAAATAAGATTATCAAAAAGCAACAGACAGAAGAAAAACGAAAGAGAATTAGGGATCTAATCAAACCAACCAACAAAGAACAAGCCTGAAACAGATCCGAAGCAAAATGACACAAGGAAGACAGCAAATTATTATCAATGAAAGACAAAAATGGTGAAGTCATTAAGTGCAGAGAGAAATGGTATGGAGAGTTGAAGAATTTTTCTAACAACTGTATTCATCAAAAACAAAGATACCATTTTAGTTGACACAAATGAAATACCTGACGTATCAACAGATGATGTAAAGTTTTCTCTTAAAAGTATGAGGAGATGGATGAGTTGCAGATTTACTGTCGGATGCAGGAGTAAAAGTTCTAAACCTGCTCGCCCATTTATTAACTGAATGTACAAAGATGAAAAATCGCAAAACATGGTATAATGCAATAGTTATATTGTTTTACAAGTAATACTGCTCGAACGATCTTAGTAACTATCGATGTATAAAGTTATTATCAGTTATTTCCAAAGCCTTCACTAAAGTCCTTACGAGCAGAATAACACACACACACACACACACACACACACACACACACACACAAATAAATAAATAAATAAAAAGCTCGTGAGCAGGCAGGATTGCGAAACGGATATTCGACCACTGATCATTTACACAATAAATCAGCTAACTGAGAAAACTTCAGACTAAAATAAACCTATGTGGTTAGGTTTTGCCGATTACCAGAAACCTTTGGACTCGGTGGAGAACATAGCAATTGTAAAGTCACTCCAGGAGAGTTTTTTTTTTTTTTTTTTTTTTTTTAATGCGAGGAAGAAGGAACCAAAGGCCATGAGCCCGCAGTAACAGTTCCCTCCAAGAGAAAAACAAAATACAATAGAGAGCCAAATTCAAGATCCGATCATTTTGAGATGCCTGGACACACTGCGTTTGAAAGACTGGAGATCATAGGCAGGAGGAAATACAGACAGAGGGAGACAGTTCCAGAGCTGACCTGTTGCATGAATGAAAGACTGGGAGTAACGGTTAACTCTTGCATTAGAGAGTTGGACAGAAAAGGGATGAGAGTTTGCTGCCAGACGGGTGCTACGCGCCCGTCGTAGAGGTGGAGGAATGCAAGCAGACAGTTCAGAGGAGCAGTGACCATTAAAGTAGCGATAGAAAAGAGATAAAGATGCAACAGTGCGGCGAAGAGACAGAGGTTGAAGGGAGTCAGTAAGAGGAGGAGAGTTAATGAGACGAAAAGCCTTTGACTCCACCCTATTGAGAAGAGCTGTATGTGGGGAGCCTCCCCACACATGAGAGTTGTACTCCACACAGGGGCGGATAAAACCCCTGTATAGAGTCAACAATTGTGCAGGGGTAAAGAAAGAGCGGAGTCGGCTTAGCACACCCAATCTCTTGGAAGCAGATTTTACAAGAGATGCAATATGATCTTTCCAAGATAAGTCCCGAGTAAATGAAACCCCAAGCATGTTCAAGGATGATGCAGGATTAATCTGAATATTATTAAACATTAGTGGGTATACCTGTGGAAGATTTTGTCGGGTTGATAGGTGTAAGAACTGAGTCTTAGAAGCATTAAAGACAACCATATTATTTTTACCCCAGTCAGAGATATGAGCCAAGTCAGACATTAGGTGTGCCATAGCCTCATCCCTTGTTTCTTGAAGTAACTGTTGAGATGGGCGTTGCGGGAACCGAATGGAAAGGTGAAGGGTGGAGTCATCAGCGTATGAGTGGATAGAGTTAGATGTACAGCTTAGAAGATCATTGATGAATAAAAGGAAGAGAGTTGGTGATAGGACAGAGCCCTGAGGAACACCACTGTTGATAGATCTAGGAGAAGAACGATGGCCGTCTACGACAGCAGCTATAGAACGACCAGAAAGGAAGCTAGCGATGAAGGTACAGATAGAAGGATAGAAACCGTAGGAGGGCAGTTTGGAAATTAAAGATTTATGCCAGACTCGATCGAAAGCCTTTGAGATGTCAAGTGCAATGGCAAAGCTTTCGCCAAAGTCCCGAAAGGAGGATGACCAGGAGTCTGAAAGGTAGGTGAGAAGATCGCCAGTGGAGCGTCCCTGACGGAACCCATACTGACGATCGGAAAGAAGGTTGTGATAGGAAAGATGCCTTAAAATTTTTTTATTAAGAATTGACTCGAAAACTTTTGAAATACAGGACTTTAAAGCAATTGGACGATAGTTCGAGGGTTGGGAGTGGTCACCCTTCTTTGGGACTGGCTGAATGAGAGCAAACTTCCAGCAAGAAGGAAAGGTACAAGTTGACAGACAAAGGCGAAATAGTTTGCCTAGGCAGGGTGTAAGCACAGAAGCACAGTTTTTGAGAACAACAGGAGGGACCCCATCAGGCCCATATGCCTTGTTAGTACTGAGGCCAGTAATGGCAGAAAATACATCAACTGAAGAAATTTTAATGTCAGCCATGAGGAAGTCAGAGGGGGGAAGTGATGGAGGAACAGCACCGGAATCGTCTAGGGTGGAATTGGAGGAGAAAGTCTGTGCAAAGAGATCTGCTTTATCAGTAGAAGAAATAGCTACAGAACCATCAGAGTAGAAAAGAGGAGGGAAGGATGATGAGGTAAAGTTGTTAGAAAGATTTTTGGCAAGGTGCCAGAAGGAGCGGGAAGAATTCGAGTTGGAGAGTTGAGAGCATTTAGTATGGATGAAATTATTTTTAGTAGAGCGAAGAACAGACTTAGCACGATTCCGGGCAGAAACGTAAAGATTATGTGATTCAGGGGTGGGTTGGCTCCGGTACCTTTTGTAGGCCTTCTCCTTGTTGCGGACAGCATTAGAACAAGCGTGATTAAACCAAGGCTTTCTTGCGTTAGTCAAAGGATATGAGAAAGGAATGTATGCTTCCATGCCCGAGAGAATAACCTCCGTAATGCGCAAGGCACACTCAGATGGCTCACGGCCATGGAAGCAATAAACATTCCAGGGAAAATCAAAGAAGTACTGCCTGAGGGCCTCCCAGTCCGCAGCTCCAAAATGCCAGAGACGACGTTTCCCTGGAGGGTCCGCAGGCCGTACTGGAGCGATAGGACAGGTTAAGGTAATAAGGTTGTGATCGGAGGAGCCCAACGGAGAGAAAAGATTAACAGAGTAAGCTGAAGGATTAGTTGTGAGGAAGAGGTCAAGTATGTTGGAGCTCTCTCCAAGGCGGTCAGGGATACGGGTAGGGTGCTGTACAAGCTGCTCTAGGTCATTAAGGATAGAAAAGATGTAGGCTTGTTCACCAGGTGGATCCGTGAAAGGAGAGGAGAGCCAAAGGTGGTGGTGAACATTGAAATCTCCAAGAATGGAGATTTCAGAGAAAGGAGAAATGGACAGAATGTGTTCCATCGTAGAAGTAAGATAGTCGAAGAATTTTTGATAGTCAGTAGAATTAGGGGATAAGTAAACAGCACAGATATATTTAGTCAGAGAATGACAGGAAAGCCGAAGCCAGAGAGTGGAGAATTCAGAAGAATCAAGTTCAGGAACACGAGAGCAAGATAAGTCGTTGCGTATGTATACACAACAGCCACCTTTGGCTTTGAAATGAGTATAGAGAAAGTAGGAGGATACAGAAAAGGGTTTGCTGTCAGTTGCCTCAGACAGCTGAGTCTCCATTAGAAAAAGAAGGTGAGGTTTAGAGGAGGAGAGGTGGTGCTCAACAGAGCGAAAGTTAGATGAAAGGCCGCGAATGTTGCAGAAATGAAGAAGAAGAGAGTCAGACAGTGGTTCCAGGCACCTCGAGTCGTCACCGGGAGAGGGGCAGATGGCGGGGGCATTTATGGTCCCCCCCCCTGGGGACTCCGAGGCTAGGTGAATTGACGCCATTTTGGTAAATTTTGAATAGGAAGTGTAGTGTGTACTGTGCATGTAGTTTGGTGAAGATAGATAGAGAAATTTGTACTGGAGAGCATGCTGGCCTACTCTCTGTGTAACTGAGACACTGAAAAAGTTCAGCAAAGGGGGATGGTCAGGAACTAGTCCTGAGGGCTGATGAAACGGGAGCTCCAGCACTCCCTGTCATCAGCTTTCCATCCACCTCGGGAGTACTGCCCTGCTCGACTGGTGCTACATTATAAAACTGCTCGAAAACATATACAAAGAGAGAACTGCTACGGTTAGGTTACGTGAAGACTCAGAAAAACAACAATAACAAAAAAAGATCGAGAATGGCATGAGTAGGAGAGATACAACCTCATCAAAAATATTTACAGCATGCCTTGAAAACCTTTTCAGGGAGCAAGAATGAGAGAACTTAGGAGTTAACATAGATGGAGAACACTTAAACCATTTAATATATGCAGATGGCATTGTCGTGATCTCAGAAACGGCTGAGACACTGCAAGAAGTTTTAAATGAGGTAAGTAGAGAAAGCCTCAGAGTAATGGTAAGGATGAACCTGAATTAAATTAATGTTCAATCCAAATACATCAAAGAGCGTCATCAAATAAATGAAGAAACTATTGAGAAAGATGAGGAGTAAAATAACTTGGGGCAAACATGAAAACTAATGAAAAGCCATAAAAACGAAATAATATGACGCATTAGAATTGGATGAAAATGTTTCGGAAAATATAGACATCATGAAAAATAGCCTGTCAGTATGTATGAAACGAAAATGTACTGAAAATGTATAAACCCAGCTATTACTTATGGTTGTGTGACCTGAAAAAGACAGTCATTGGAAACCAAATTAATTCTCTCTTAAAAAAGAAATGGAATGGTCAATATTGCAATTACCTTTGAGAGATGAAGAGATCAGCTTGGTTGAGAAAGCACACTAAAGTAAAAAGAAAAACACACCCTCATCATCCTTATCTACGCTGGGCATTATACGGAAAAGGAGTTAGGATAGAGAGTGAGAATGTCCCAAGTACATTAAGATTTGTAATGCTGTATGTGCATAAAGCAGAAAATGGTAAGCCAGTGGGACTTACGGGGGCAATAATGTAGCAGTTAACGACGTGATGGGATAATGAACCGGTCATGGGAGAGTTCCAGAGTTCTCAGGGCTTGTTAGCGGCCGGTCATCGACTGACTTCTCCCAGTAAGCGATACCATACGCGAATATGGGCGGCAGCCACATCACAGCGGCGGGTGAAGGCTGGGTGCATGCCGTAGGTGTGTTTGACCCCATGGTAGTTGTCATGGTGCTGAATGGTGACGCTGGTGGATCGCTTAGCATAACCAACACTTCCATAATTGACTTTACTCAAGTAATAACAATTTTCTGTCACAGTTTACACCGTCCATTTCTTTATTCAATGGGCCCTTCATAAAAGCTAACTAGGCTGAGGTAGCCATGTTTAACTTTGTGTCATTTCTGGCTCCTAATCAGATATTGCAACAACACGAGTGTTTATCCTTTGGCAAAGAATATGGGATAGATGTATAAAATGAAACAGTGATATATAACGTGTGTGTGTATAGACATTACAAAAAGCAAGTTACAGCCAAGGCAGTTAAGCAGCGAGAATTTCACGGACTTCACACCTAAATCTAACACTATATATGCAAGGATAATATAACACTGGCGCGAAATAGGAGACAACACCCAGCACTTTGCAGTCAACAATAGCGGACCACGAAGACCTGACAGACAAGGTGGAAAGTCACTGTAGCAAAACTGGGCAACGTAGCAGGGAAAAGTGCCTCTGAACGTGCCTTCATTCCTAGAATTTCAGTGTTTGAGGACCACAGTGCAGGTAAATAGAGGAAGTGCACGAAAAGTTTCCAGATATCCCTGAAAAACCATGCTAACAACGCGCTCTTACTCCTTGTAGCAGGCCCAGAGATACAATTCATTTTTTGTACCTTACCAGACCAAATGGATTCGGTTGAATAAGTCATGGCAACATCAGATAACTGCTTCCTACCCAAGGCAAAAGTTAGGCATGAACGTTCCTCTTTACTCTGGCAGTACACCAACGAAATGAATCCATGGAGTCATTTCTCACAAGACTTGGGAAGTTAGTCATAAATAATTGTGAGTTTGCAGACGTTGATGACAGGATCGTTGATCAGTTCATCTGTCACTGTTAATCCTTACGGTTGCGGAGAAAGGCCCTACAAGAGATTGACTTAACTTCAGATAAGTTGTCGAAATTAGCCCGAATCTACGAAGCAGGTAACGAGTAAGCAAACACGGCAAAAGGCAGAATATCCAGATCAGGTTAGCCAAGAGTAGACTATAGCACCAGTCGAGCACCAGTCGAGCAGTCGAGTACTCCCAAGGTGGATGGAAAGTTGATGGCAGGGACAGCTGGAACTCTCGTTTCATCAGCCCTTGGGACTAGTTCCTGAACATCCCCCTTTGCTGAACTTTTTCATTGTTTCAGTAACACAGAGAGTAGGCCAGCATGCTCTCCAATACAAGTTTCTCTAACTGTCAACACCAAACTACATGCACATTACACACTACACTTCCTTTTCAAAATTAAAGAAAATAAATGGCGACTAATAACCAAGCCTCGGAGTCCCCGGGAGGAGGGAACATAAATGCCCCCACCATCCGCCCCTCTCCCGGTGACGACTCAACGAACTGCCTGGAACCACTGTCTGACTCCCTTCTTCATTTCTGCAACATTCGCGGCCTTTCCTCCAACTTTCTTTCTGTTGAGCACCACCTCCCTTCCCTCTAAACCTCACCTTCTCTTCTTAACCGAGAGTTAGCTGTATAAGGCAACTGACAGCAAACCCTTTTCTGTATCCTCCTACTTTCTCTATACTCATTTCAAAGCCAAAGGTGGCTGTTGTGTATATTCACACAACATCTTATCTTGCTCTCGTGTTCCTGAACTTTATTCTTCTGAATTCTCTACTCACTATCTGCGGCTTTCCTGTCATTCTCTGACTAAATATATCTGTGATGCTTACTTATCCCCCAATTCTACTGACTGTGAAAAATTCTTCTACTATCTTATTTCTATGAGGGAACACATCCTATCCATTTCTCCTTTCTCCGAAATCTCCATTCTAGGAGATTTCAATGTTCATCACCACCTTTGGCTTTCCTCTTCTTTCACTGATCCACCTGGTGAACAAGCAACATCTTTTCTATCCTTAATGACCTAGTGCAGTTTGTACAGCACCCTACCCATTTCCCTGACCGTCTTGGAGAGAGCTCCAATATACTTGACCTCTTCCTTACAACTAATCTTTCTGCTTACACTATTAATCTTTCCTCTCCGTTGGGCTCCTCCGATCACAACTTTTTTACCTCAACTTGTCCTATCGCTCCAGTGCAGCCTATGGATCCTGGAACATCGCTTGTGGCACTTTGGAGCTGCTGATTGGGAGGCCCTCAGGCAGTTCTTCTTTGATTTTCCTTGGAATTATTATTACTCCCATGGCCAGGAGCAATCTGAAAGTGCCTTGCGCATTATGGAGTTATTCTCTCGGGCATGGAAGCATACATTCCCTTCACATATCCTTTGAATAAAGCAAGGAAGCCTTGGTCTAATCACGATTGTTCAAATGCTGACCACAACAGGGAGAGGGCCAATAAAAGGTACCAGACCTAACCCACCGCTAAATCACATCGTTTTTACGTTTCTGCCCGCAATTGTGCTAAGTCTGTTCTTCGCTCTGCTAAAATTACTTTCATCCGTACTAAATGCTCTCAACTTTCCAACTTGAATACTTCCCGCTCCTCTGGCACCTTGCCAAAATCCTTTCTAACAATTTATTTCATTATCCTTTCCTATTCTTTTCTACTCTGATGGCTCTGTGGCTATTTCTTCTACTTATAAAGCAAATCTCTTCACTCAGACTTTCTCCTCCATTTCCATCTTAGACAATTCTGGTGCTGTTTCTCCATCGTGTCCCTCCTCTGACTTTCTCATGGCTGACATCAAAATTTCTTCAGCTGATGTATTTTTGCCATCACTGGCATCAATACTAACAAGGCATATGGGCCTGATGGGGTCCCTTCTGTTGTCCTCAAGAACTGTGCTTCTGTGCCTACACCCTGCCTAGGTAAACTTTTTCGCTTTTGTCTATCAACTTGTACCTTTCCTTCTTGCTGGAAGTTTGCTCTCATTCAGCCAGTCCCAGAGAAGGGTGACCATTCCCTGCCCTCTAACTATCGTCCAATTGCTTTAACATCCTGCGTCTTAAAAGTTCTCAAGTCCATTCTTAACAGAAAAATTTTAAAGCATCTTTCCTATCACAGCCTTCTCTCTGATCATCAGTATGGGTTCCGCCAGGAATGCTCCACTGGTGATCTTCTCACCTACCTTCCAGACTCCTGGTTATCCTACTTTCGGGACTTTGATGAAAGCTTTACCATTGCACTTGACATCTCAAAGGCTTTATATCGAGCCTGGCATAAATCTATCATTTCTAAATTTCCCTTTTACGGTTTCTGTCATTCTATCTGTGCCTTCATCTATAGCTTCCTTTCTGGTCGTTCTATAGCTGCTGTTGTAGACGGCCATCATTCTTCTCCTAGATCTATCAACAGTGGTGTTCCTCAGGGCTCTGTCCTATCACCATCCCTCTTCCTTTTATTCATCAATGACCTTCTAAGCTGTACATCTAACCCTATCCACTCATACGCTGATGATTCCACCCTGCACCTTTCCATTCAGTTCTCGCAACGTCCATCTCAGCTGTTACTTCAACAAACAAGGGATGAGGCTAAGACACACCTAATGTCTGACTTGGCTTGTATCTCTGACTGGGATAAAATTAATCTTGTTGTTTTTAATGCATCAAAGACTCCGTTCATACACTTAGCAACCCGACAAAATCTTCCACCGGAGTACCCACTATTGTTTAATAATATCCAGCTTAATCGTGCATCATCCTTAAACATATTTGGGGTTTCATTCTCTCGGGACTTATCTTGGAAAGATCATATTACATCTCTTGTAAAATCTGCTTGCAAGAGATTAGGTGAGCTAAGCTGACTCCGTACTTTCTTTGCTCCTGCACAGTTGTTGACTTTATACACGGGTTTTATTCACCTCTGTGTAGAGTACAACTCTCATGTGTGGGGAGGCTCCGCGCATGTGGCTCTTTTCAATAGGGTGGAGTCAAAGGCTTTTCGTCTCATTAACTCTCCTTCTACTGGCGCCCTACAACCTCTGACTCTTCGCCGCACTGTTGCATCTTTATCTCTTTTCTATGACTACTTCAATGATCACTGCTCCTCTGAACTGTCTGCTTGCATCCCTTCACCTTTACGACGGGAGCGTAGCACCCGTCTGGCAACAAACTCTCATCCCTTTTCTGTCCAACTCTCTAATGCAAAAGTTAACCGTTACTCCTAGTCCTTCATTATGCAACATGTCAGCTGTGGAACTGCCTCCCTTTTTCTGTATTTCCTACTTCCTATGATCTCCAGTTTGTCAAACGCAGTGTGTCCAGGCATCTCGAAATGAACAACTCTTGAACTTGCTCTCTTTTGTATTTTTTTGTTTTTTTCTTCTTAGAAGGAACGGTCTGCGGGCTTCTGGCCTTTGGTTCCTTCTTCCTTGCATAGAAAAAAAAAAAAAAAAGTTAAGCAGAACAACTCAGCGTGTTTGGGCAAAACGGTGCAGAGACAACAACAATCAATTAACAACCAGTAAAGTACGCTTTGGGAGGCATGTAAAGCATGCATGCCATTACTCAGTTGGCCACAGTGAAAGAGATACACTTTTTCCAAGGTAGTAAAATGTTGTGAGTTACTGCAGCCTTACTAGGCCGTAGTATTCTTTAAAATGATCTCTCCGCCTGCTCATTTTTCTCCTTTCTCCGCTATCAATCCACCATTTTTATCTTTCACTCCCCTGCTAACTTCTTGATCACCCTGTCTAACTCTCTTTACCTCCTTCAAGAGAAAATTGTCTTACATTCCCTACACTTTACACTCAAATTCCTTCTAGATTCCTCATCCATTGTCTTCATACTCACTCTTACTTAATCTTTGAACCTCTGTTTTACTTTTTGCTTATAACCCTCTCTTCTCTCAACTTCCTCCATGTCTCTGCTTCTCATCCACTCAAGATATGCATTCTACTTTTGCTCCACAGCTTGTCTCACCTCTTCATTCCGCCATGCTATTCCTTGCACCCCCTTTCGTCTTCACCCCACACACAACCACACATGCTGCACATATTTCTTCCGTGAATATGTTGCACACACCTTCCACCTCCTTCATCTGCTCCAGATCATAATTACCCAGTCGCTCCTCCATTTCTCTCCTTTATCCTGCCTTTTCCATTCTCTTGCAACCTTTCTACCTGCCTTGTATGAACTGCTTCCTCCCGTCCATCACTCCAGCAATATTTCCATTGCACCTAAACCTTGACTTTCATCACCACCAAGATGTGGTCTGAAAGTTCACTCCTCCAACTTCTGTGTGCTTTTGTATCCATTACATACCTTCTCTTTCTGCCATCCACATACACATAATTAATCATGCCTTCAGTTCATTCAGTTCACCACACACCCTTCTCATCACTCATCACGTATACCTGTGAATCATTCTGTGTCTACAGAGGGTATTGGCTATTACCCACCCCCTCCCTGCACAAATGTCCACTGGAGCACTGCCAGTATCATCCACTTGTGCAGGCATACCCCACTCACCAGCTACTCCATCCATCTTCACATTAAAAATTTAAATAATATGGATAAAAACAACATAAAAGCAATCATATATTGGCTTAATGATCTGGGCCTTCAGGCCAGTGGTCGAGCCGTAAAAAAAAAAAAAAAGCAGCTGAGCAGTGCACATCTCTCCATCTAAGAAGATTGCCGTGTCGTCCGTTGGTTTAACTATAATGCTGCCTATGGCTGTCACTCACTGAGAAAATGGTGCAGACTTCTTCGTGCCCCGTTCAGCAATAGTTAAAGCCAATCCAAGACACAAACGACCATCTTGTGGGGACGGAGAGGTAGTTGAGTTTAACATAAGCAGTGTTACACAGCACCAATAGCCATAGATGTCACAGGCTTAAATAACTGTGGTGCAGGGATCCCCTACGTTCGCATAAGCCACCCACTTCGGCTCTCTAGGAACCAGCAAGCTGCCAACGTCTCTAGTACCACCACCATCGTCTATGTGTGCATGGAAATTGCCCCACTAGGCATTTATTCAGTCCTGAGCCAACTCTTACGCAAGATCCTGGTAGTTAAAGGCCTCCCATCAATCAAGATTCCCGACTCGATCGTCCCAGTTGCAGCCCCGACATCGACCAAGAGGACAAGGAAGAGGAAGAAGAAGTGGAAAACCAAACTATGGAACCAAGACAGATCCCCAGCCGAAGTCTTCAACTCGACGAGACCCTAAACAGGACCAACTGCACATAAGAACAGCAGGAAGCAGTCGAAAATGGAGACCCTGCCAAGAAGATGATGGAGATCATGCCACAGAACCCTACATACATCTAGAGGAAAACAAAAGACGAAGAAGACTGGAGATGGCAGAGGACCATGAGGACCAAGGTGCCTATGCGTCAGACAACCACAATCCCACTGAAGAAGAGCACAGACCTTGTATAGCTGTGAGGAGTCTGTCTGGCCTGATCCTAAGACAAACACCAGCCCAACTCCTCCAGACCCTTAAAGTGAGCCATTCACGCACAGGCGAGCCTGTCCGTTGGCCTGAAGAGGCCAGCCTGTTCAGGGAAACCTGGGCGTGTGTGGGCAGAGAACAAGTGTCTGCACAGGCGGCCTCAACGGTCGTCCTGGGATATGTCGCGGATAGATTTTCGTGGTCAGGCTCCGGTCAGGTTCAGGCAAACTGAGAGTGTGTGGGGTACCGCAGGCCATCAGGAGTCAGGCTTGTGTCAGTTGTGTGGGAGTGAAGCTCTTTCAAAGGAGTGAGATGGGACAATTTACTCCTTCTCATCAACCAATCTTTAGCCCATTTGGTCCATTTTTTCCTCCTCTTTCTATTATTTGCAATATAGGCTGCGGCAACAGCCCCAATAGCATACAGCTCCAGGTCATCTGTGGGCAGCGGAGCATCCATGGCCATCCTCACGCCAAGGCGTTTCGCTTACAACTGAGCTCGAGACTTTAGGCCGACTGAATCGTGTGTGGGCACAGCATTGTTCATTGAGGCCAGCCTCTTCAGGCCATAGGAAGGGCTCGCCTGTGTGTGTATGGCCTACTTAAGACATGGAAACAGAAACCACCCAACACACTGGTAGATTGTAGCCAACAACTGCTGCTTGATGACAGCGTCACTCAGCAGTTAGAGACTATCATGAGACCATTGGAAAAATCAGTCTGATGCAAGACCAGTCTCACGAATGAGTAACGGTAGAAGCTTAACAAGACTAAGCCCTGCTCATACAGTCACCACTATCCTCCTGAAGCACCAAGGGAACATAGGGCCGTACTATAAAAACTCAAAGTTTAGACGGTCCAACTGTGACGTTCAGTTGTCAGACGTTCCTGAGCGTCAGTCATCCTTACTATAAATAATCTGGACCGTCAGTCTTCGTGAAACCCAGTTCGAGAGTTTGAATGCCATGACAGTCGCTAGACTGGCAAGAATGCACTGCATGAGCACTAACAGCACGTGAATTTTAAATGTTTCTTCTGTTTAACATACCAGACACTTTCCAAACCCAATCTAAGCTATTGTTTTTATGTAGGAATTGATAATAAATTACGGTACAATGCATAAAATGATGCTTTTATAAGGAAGTTACAATACCGGTATACTGTATAGGCTCGGCATATTATGATTTACCCTCCTCTGCCATTATTTGCAGGAAATGGTTATTAAAGATATCTAGATTAGAATTTATCCAAGCAAAGTGAATGTATTATTGCATACTTCATAGACTTCCATGATATGTTTCCTGCCAGCTCACCAGTCTGGTACTACACTGCAGTATACCCAGATTATGTGCACCCCTTCTCATGTAGCAGTCATCTTATGTTCTTAAATTTATATTCCAAGATGTAAATACATAGTTATTACAGATTTTTTTTTTTAGCATGCAGGCTGCATTGCTTCTGTACAAGCTGGTTGAATGGTGACATTCATTTCAGCACCAACACATAAGGGATGCACAAACACTCCTTCATTTTTCCCAGCAATTTCTTTCCACACCTGTCAGATGAGTTGCTGAGAAAATGGCATGCGGGGGGGGGGGGTCACGTTAAGGCAGTCCCCGCCTGGCGGTGGGTAGGGGAAGGTGTCCCGTGTATACGTACCAAAAATCACACACGAAATTTGAAAAATGTGCAAATGACGGATCTTGCAATTGCAAAATGTATGGATACGTCAATGGGTGTCACTGTGACAAAATTTGGTGACATCCAGATGTCAACGGGACAGCAGGTTAATTAAAAAAGAAACAACAATAGATGAGCTGAAAGTTGAGGTAGTTTCACTTAGAAAGACTAGTGCAATGGCGAATACAGTTATCAGCCATGAGAGCATTATGGAGGAGCTCAGAAATGATACAATTAGGCAAGCAAGCAGTCTGATATTCAAAAGCAGTGATACTGAAGAATTTTAACCCAGGTCAATGAAACGATGAGGAGTTGCAAATATGAAGTACAAACTACGTATCCTGAAATGCTATAAGTAAGGAAATACTTAGAAACAAAAGTTAAAGTAAAAATCATTAGAAAGGAAGTAAAACAAATAACTCAAAACAACCCAAATCTGGTCAAAGATTCATTAGATATCAACTTATAGTAATCACTGGTATAGAAGAAGGAATACAAAACAAAATTTCGATAAACAAAAGGGATATGGTTAATATATTTATCATAATGAAGGAAATATCAGAGGATATCTGTGATATAATCACAGAGGAACACAAAAGGCTAAGGAAATATGAGAGAAATAAGTCAAGATCCCTGAACGTAACCTTTCAGAGTGTGAACACTGTGGAGGAAATACTAAAAAAATGCAAACAAACTAATGGAAAAAGAGGAATTTAAAAAAAAACTATGGATAAAAAATGCCTAACTAAAGAGGAATTTGGAATACTAAAGGAGAAGAGGGAGGAAGCAAAAACAAATAACGAAGAAAAGTTGAAGGAGGAGAAGAGTATTTTTTTTACAAATTGCAGGTAAGAACGTGGTAAATAACCAAGAGGGAATGAAAAGAATGAGGTAGTAGGCTCAAGCTATGCCAAGTATGTATACAAGATGATTAAGTGGATGGACTCAAATGTCTCTAAGTTATTAGAGATGAAACACACTACCAAAGAAAAGGAACCACATTATTTTTTTTTTCTTTTGTCTCCGACTCTGAGCAAAGGCTTCAGGACCTATATCTCGGGGGCAATCGTCTATCCCAAGGCCCAGTAGTCCTCCTACACCCATTTGCCTAACAGAAACAAAATTAACCCCAAAGATATCAAACGATATTAACAAAGAAAAATCTACAAGTCAAAGAAACAGAACTAGATATATCCTCACAGGCAGAACTGATTGCAGTAGAGATTAACACATCTGAAGGGAAAGTAACTGTGGCAGATTTATACATACTACTCAAAACAAACACTTGGGAAAGAGGTGAATATGAAGAACTGGCAGAAAGTACAATTCAGAGCTTAAGAGCATTGCTATATAGAATGGAAGAGAAAGCTGAAAGAATTATATTAACTGGAGATTTCAGTACAAATATAAATTGGAATACTCCAGTTGTAAAAAGCCATGAAAGCTGTTGAGATCAAAAGCTCCTGGATTTTGTACAGGGATTTTTCCTATCACGTGGAAAACACCAGAAAAAGAGGACTTGTTGATTCATCAGTACTGTATCTCATATTTACTAGGCAAGCAAATGATATTGACATTATAATGTATCACCCTCCATTCAGCATAAGCGACCATACAGTATGAAATTGCAACTGCAGGTTTTGCATATGACATAGTTAATAGTAATGAGTTGCAAAAAGAGCCTACATTACAGAAGATACAATAGTGAGAGGGCATATAACGACTATAAACAGGCAAGAAATGATTATACAAGGATAAGGAGGGAAGCTCAAAGACAGTTTGGGAAGACATTATAAATAAACGTATTGATCAACCAAAGCTATTTTAAAGCTGCCTCCGAAGCAAAATCAAAGTTTAAAATAAAGTCCAGTCCATTACTGACGAGGTGATCATCTATACACAAGAAAAAGACATTTGTGAGACACTAAATATAAATTTCCAATCTGTTTTTTATGGAAGAAAATAATTTTGAGAGATGATATGGAACATACATGCCCACACATATTACCAGTTATTTAAGTATCAAAAAAAGGAGTACAGAAGAGTTGAATAAATTAGACAAAGGAAAAGCAAATGGTCCTGAAGAAATTTTAGGTTGGGTGCTACATGAACGTGTAGAAGAGTTAAGCAGACTATTATATTTAATATTCGAGGAATCCTTAGGGCAAGGCAAATTACCTGATATTTGGAAGAAATTAAACATTGTGCTCCTATTCAAGATAGGGAATAGACAGAATCCACTCAACTACCGACCAGTACCACTGACCAGTGTTGTAACAGAAAGGCAGTTCGGTTTTAGAAAGCGAAAATCATGTGTTACTATCTATTAAACTACTATGATAGAGTTACAGAAACATTACAGTAAAGAGAAGGATGGGTGGACAGTGTCTATTTAGATTTCAAGAAAGCATTTGACAGAGTACCACACCAAAGACTTTTATGAAAACTGTACCATCAAGGAGGAATCCAAGGCAACCTCTACTGTTGGATGCAGGATTTTCTCAGAAAAAGGGAAATGAGAACAGTACCAAGGGGAAATTACTCATCATGGAGGGAAGTGACTAGAGGAGTTCCACAGGGCTCAGTGCTAGCATCTGTCATGTTATTAGTATATATAAATGACATAGACAGTGACATTGGAAATGGAAGCTATCTAAATATGTTACCTGATGATCTATCTATATACCTAGGCTGCTTCCCCCAAGGAATGGGAGGTAGCCGAGAAAGGACAACACACTCTGAGATACATTCATTCGCATCTTATCCCCAAAGGAGAGAAGGGACAGATCCTCACTGCACCACACCGCATGAGGGTCAACTGCGCAGTGCAATCAGTGACATCTGCAGCAGCGTCCAACAGCAGAGCTGGTTTGCCCCTGCCACATCATAATAGACCAATCCACTTACCCGCACCTGACCTGATCAGCTGATCAGATCAAATGCGGGAGAATATCCCCTCAGGGCTGCGTCATCGTTTATTCATTCACAATTTTTCCATTTATTTCTGTCACGCACAGCCACTCTTCCTTGCTCAACAGACATCCCTCTCGCATCCAACACTGTCCATCCATCCTATTCTGGTCTCCCTCTCAACCTTACACCTCTCACATCAGATCTAGTTATCTTTTTCACCAATCGCTCATTTTCCATTCTCTCCATATCCCCAAACCATCGCAACACCCTCTGCTCAACTCGATCAGCCATCTCCCGAACAATTCCAGTTCTCCTTCGCACTTCATCATTTCTCACTCGATCCATATGCGTCACTCCACACATACTCCTCAGACACCTCATCTCCATTACATTCAAACTTTTCCTCTCTGTTACACCCATATTCCATGTTTCAGCCCCATATAACGCAGTCGGTACCACAACACCCTCATACAGCATTCTCTTTACATCCATTCTAAGTGAACGACATCTAAACACTTTTTTCGTTCCTCCTAGCACCTTTCCTACTTCATTCATTCTAAACTTCACTTCTGCATCTATTCTTCCATCCACAGCAACATGCGACCCTAAATACTTAAAACACTCTACCTCCTCAACCAACTCACCATTCAAAACTATATTCATCCTTTTACCATCTACCAACCTCGCACACTTCATCACTTTACTTCTATTCTCATTTACATTCAATTTCCTCCTTCCACACACCCTTCTAAACTCATCTACCAACTGTCTCAATCTCTCCTCTGAATCAGCCACCAGTGCAGTATCATCTGCAAACAGCAGCTGCTTCAGATTCCACTCTCCATCATCAACATTCACTAGACTCAGACCTCCACCTAACATTCTTGCATTCACCTCCCTTACAACACCATCCATATAAATATTAAACAACCAAGGCGACATCACACATCCCTGCCGCAGCCCCACTCTGACGGGAAACATATCACTTACAGTATTACCCACTCTTACACACGCTCTACTTTTTACATAAAAACTTTTCACCCCTTTTAGTAACCCAGCATCAAGTCCATACAATCTTAAAACTGTCCACAAAGCCTCCCTATCAATTCTATCATATGCATTCTCTAAATCCATGAATGCCCAAAACACATCCTTGCCTTTCGCTAAATACTTTTCACACACTTGTCTCACAGCAAACACCTGATCCACACATCCCCTCCCTCTCCTAAAGCCACACTGCTCATCACCAATCACTCCCTCTGTGCCCTCTCTAACTCTCTTAATTAACACTCTACCATACACCTTACCTACAACACTCAAGGGACTTATACCCCTAGAGCTAGTACATTCATACTTATCACCCTTACCTTTATTCAGCGGGACTACACAAGCACTTGCCCAGTCAATTGGCACCATACCTTTCACAAAGCACACATTCAACAATCTTACTAACCAGTCAACAATAGTCTCTCCACCACCCTTCAGGCATTCCACAGCACACCCATCCATACCTGCAACTTTCCCTTTTTTCATCTCCTTTACTGCCTCCTGCACTTCCTCCTTCGTGATCACAGAATCATTCAACTCTCCCAATACATTTATTCCTTGCACTCTTCCCTCTGCCACAATCTCAGCCTCCCTTTCCTCTTCTACATTTAACAATCTTTCAAAATACTCTGCCCATCTCTTCCTTACTGCATCTATCTCAGTTAACATCCTTCCATCCTCTGCTTTTACTTGCTCTTCCTTCCCAGACTCTCCCTTTCACATCCTTTTCACCTCCTTCCAAAACATTTTCTTATTCTGCTGAAAGTTCTCAGTCAACCGCCTACCCCACCTCTCACCTGCTGCCACTTTAGCATCACGCACTGCCCTTCTCGCATTATTCCTCTTTTCCTTATACCTCTCATATGTGACACCTCATCCTTCCTCTGCAGCCACACTTCATACGCACGTCTCTTCTCAGCCACAGCCATACTTACTTCCTCGCACCACCATTCACTTCCTTTTCTTACACCGCCACCCACATGTCTCACACCACACACCTCTTCTGCATGCCCCACCACAGCACTCTTAAACAACTGCCATTCCTCCTCCACACTGCCATTTTCCTGATCTTTCACTGCGTTCCACTCATCTTTCAATTTCTCCTGATACTCTATCATTTTCTTTCTTTTATCCAACTCACTCACTTTCAAAACCTCCCTGCCACACCTAACTCTCCTAGCTCTCACCCATCTCTTACCTACTCTTAACTTTCCCTCCACCAGGTAGTGGTCAGACATACCTCCACCCTCCCCTCTCAGAACTCTCATATCCAACAATCTTCCTATTACATTCTTGGACACAACCACATAGTCCATCAATGCTCTATCAACAACCCTTCCACCCTCCAGTCTCACCCATGTATACTTATAAATATCTTTCTTCTCAAACTCGGTATTTCCAATCACCATCTCTAGCTCAAGGCACATCCCTATCATTCGTTCCCCATTTTCATTTCTTCCAGGCACACCATGCATACCAACTACACCTTCAACTGCTACATTTCCTACTCTAGCATTCAGATCTCCCATCATTACCACATTCACATTCGCTCCAAAACTCTGTAGACACTCATCAACATCTTTCCAGAAAGACTCCCTCTCTTCTTCATCCTTTTCACTGCCAGGCCCATATGCACTCACAAACACCCACAACTCACTTTCAAATTTCGTTTTCATCCACATCAGTCTCGATGACACCTCCTTCCATTCAATCACACACTGCTTTACTTCCAGACTCACTAACAAGGCCACACCTTTTCTTGCCCCTCCTCTATCAACACCTGACAATCTTCCATTCACACTTCCAAACATAGACTCGCCCTTCCCTTTCATCTTCGTTTCACTCAAAGTTAACACATCCAACTTTCTTCTCACAAACATTCTCCCAATCTCTTCCCTTTTAGCCTCAATCGTACTACATCCACGCACATTCATAGACCCAATCTTCAGGGTACGGGGATAACTCAGTCCCCCATCCCTTTCTCTGGCCTGTCTCTTTTTACGAACTAAAAATAACAGAGGAGGGGGTCCCTAGTCCCCTCACCCCTCCCCTTTTAGTCGCTTTTTACGACACGCAGGGAATACGGTGGCAGTATCCTTCCTACACAACCTGGCCGCAGAGTAGTAGTACCACCCCACGGTGAGGCCAGATTGTGTCCCCCCGCCACAGGGGGGCTGATGCAAAAATAACACGGAAAATTACTGACACAGGCTCTTGCAGAGAGCTACGAAAAGGGTGAAATAAATTTCATGCCTGGAGCAATATATGGCAAATGAAATTTAATGTGGACAAGTGCCATGTAATTTAGTAAAAGTGAAGAAAGACCATACTGGGATTATAAGTCAGGAAGTTCAACCCAACACATATCAGGAAGGGAGAAGAACCTAGGAGTGATTATCTGTAACAGCCTATCTCCGGCTGACCACATTAGTGAGAAGGTATGTAACATGCATACACTGCTTGCTAATATGAGAATGGCATCCACATATATAAATGAAGACATTCTGAGAAAAATAATAACATCGTTCATCAGACCAACCCTGGAGTATGCATCAGTAGTCTGGAATCCTCATCTAAAAAAATAGATAAGATTGAAAAAGTACAGAGGGCAACTACAAGATGGGTACCAAGCTTAAGGGATCTAAGCAACGAAGAAAGACTAGAAAAAATTTATTCTACCAACACTGTAGGAGAGAAGGAAATGAGGAGACATGATTATGCCATAAAAATGCATCTCAAGGAAAGAGAAATTAGATATAAATGAGTATATAACCTATGATGAAGCATTCGCAAGAGGACACTGAAAAAATCTACATAAAAAGAGAGGTGATAAAGACGTAAGGCAATTCAGTTTCCCAAATAGGACAATTGATCAATGGATTGCATTACTGAATGAAACTGTGTGTGACAAAACTATTAAAAAATTTAAGGATATGTAAGATAAAAATTGTTTAATACACGGGACAGAATGAGCCTGACTCGTTCCTTTAAAGAAACAATTAGGTAAGAACAATTAGATAAGAACACACACACACACACACACACACACACGTAGAGGGATTCAACCAAGCCGGACATGCTACATCGGCGCTCCATACCGAACCAACACGGCCAGTGGCATTACCTAAATTAGTATCTTTGTATGAGTCAAGCTCTGTACTAGGTTAGACTAAATGATTTTTCATTATTAAAAGGAAAAAAATAATAAGTTTAAACAAGACTTGTTCAAACAGGAAAGAGAAACAAGACGAAAGAAAATGCTGAGTCATCTGAGGTTTGTTTAGACTACAACAGCACAGGGATTGTAAGTACATACTTTGAACTTTTAGTATTGCAAAATGGATACATACTTTAGTAAAAGCAAATTTGGAAAAGAAAAGGGATAAAGGTAAAAAGCAACATGATGATTTCTACCAAGAAAAGGTTGAAGTGGAGACTCACAACAGACTGGTTGAACGTGTAAACAAACTAGAAATGGCTTTCAAAAATGAAATTGATGAAATAAAGAAGCAGATGCACTTGCAAAAGGAAGAAATAGAAAAACTAGGAAGGGAGGCCAATAAGAAAGACACAACCATCAGTGAACTAACAGTGGAATTGAGTACACTTAGGAAGAAAATGAATGAAATGGCAAGTACAGTAGTCAATCACGAGAGTGTTATGGAAGAGTTCAAAAAATGACACAGAGACAATTAGGCAAGTAAGCAGTCTTATAAACCAGAGCAGTGATATTGAGGAGAAGATAACACAGGTGAATGAAGCTGTGCAAAGCTACAAAAATGATGTGGAAACCACGTATGCTAAAATGGTGAAAGTAAAGAAAGACTTGGAAACAAGGGTGGAGGAAAAAAAGCATTAAAAAGGAAGTGAAAAGAATAATCCAAAACAATCCAAAGTTAGTCAGAGATTCAGTAGATATAAACAAATCTATAGTACTCACTGGTATAGAAGAGGAAGAACTAAAAAACAAGATTACAAGAGACAAAAAGGAGATGGCAAGTGTAATGAGCTTACTGAAGGAAGTATCAGAGGAAATCTGTAGTAAAGACATAGAGGAACACAAAAGGTTAGGGAAATTTGAGAAAAGCAAGACAAGACCTCTAAAGGTGACTTTCCAGAGTGTAAACACTGTGGAAGAGATACTAAAAAATGCAAAGAATCTTATGGAAAAAGAGGAGTTCAAAAATGTATGGATAAAAAGATGCCTAACACAAGAGGAACTGGAATTACTGAAAGAGAAAAGGGAGGAAACAAAAACAAAAAACGAGGGAAGATCAGAAGAGGAGAAGAAGAAATTTTTTTTACAAAGTAATAGGATTGCAGGTACGAAAGTGGTACACAAACAGGATGGAATAAAAAGGAGGAAGGTAGTAGAACCATGTCATGACAAGTATATAAACAAGATGATAAAGTTGATGTACTCAAATGTGGATGGAATGGTATCTAAATTACTAGAGATGAATGATTATGTCAGAGATAATGAACCACAAATAATATGCCTAACTGAAACAAAATTAACATCAAGGATATCCAATAACATACTAAACTTAGAGGAATACAATATATGGAGAAGAGACAGAAATTTAAAAAAAGGAGGAGGAATTATAATATTAACTAAGAAAAATCTAAAAGTCAATGAAATAAAACTAGATACACCATCACAAGTAGAACTGATTGCAGTAGAGATCAACACATCTGAAGGTAAAATAATTGTAGCCAATTTGTACATGCCACCCAGATCAAACGCATGGGAAAGAGATGAATATGAGGACCTGGCAGAGAGTACAATTCAGAGTTTAAGATCATTGCTACATAAAATGGAAGATAAATCAGAAAGAATTATACTAACTGGGGATTTCAATACAAATATAAATTGGAATACTCTAGATATAATTAGCCAAGAAAGCTGTTGGGACCAAAAGCTCCTTGATCTCGTACAAGAGTTCTTCCTAACGCATCATGTGAGGGAAACCACCAGAAAAAGAGGACTTGATGTACCTTCGGTGCTAGATCTAATATTTACTAGGCAAGAAAATGATATTGACAGTTTAATATATCACCCTCCACTCGGCAAAAGCGATCATGCAGTACTAAATTATAACTTCAGGATAGCATATGACATAGTAAACAGCAATGACAGTTACAAAAAGAGCCTAAACTATAAAAAGGGAAATTATCAAGACCTAAAGAAGTATTTCTTAGAAGTTGATTGGGAAAATGAGCTTAGAGGACAAGATTTAAATGCTGTATATAAAAAAATCTGAGAATTTTATGAAATAGGAGTCCAGAAGTACATCCCACAGCACAAAGAAGCAGATAATAAAATACAGAAATGGTTCAATACAGAATGTAAAAAATCAAAAGAAAGAAGAGATTTGTTGTGGAATAGATACAGAAGACATAATGGTGAAAGGGCGTATAATAATTACAAACAGGCAAGAAACGATTATACAAGAATAAGGATGGAAGCCCAAAAACAGTTTGAGGAGGATATAATAAATAAAAGTAGTGATCAACCAAAGCTGTTTTACAGCTATATCAGAAGCAAAACCAAAGTAAAAGATATAATACAATCAATTACGGACGAGGGAATCACTTATACACAAGAGAAAGATATTTGTGAAGCACTAAATAAGAATTTCCAATTTGTTTTTACAGAAGAAAAAAATTTTGAGAGGGACTATGTGGAACATGCATGTTCACACATAGTACCAGATATACAAATAGCAGAAAAAGTAATACAGGAGGAGTTACGTAGATTAGACAGAGGAAAAGCAAGGGGTCCTGATGAAATTTCATGTTGGGTACTACGAGAATGTGCAAAGGAGTTAAGTAAACCATTATTTTTAATTTTCAAGAAATCCTTGAGTCAAGGTAAACTACCTGATATTTGGAAAAAAGCAAATATTGTCCCCTTATTCAAGAAAGGAAATAGACAAAATCCAATCAACTACCGACCAGTATCACTGACCAATGTTGTAAGCAAGGTATTAGAAAAGCTTATAATAAAAGCTTGGGTAAATCATCTAGAAGAACACAGTATGATAACAGAAAGACAGTTTGGTTTCAGAAAAGGAAAATCGTGTGTTACTAATCTGAGCTACTATGACAGAGTAACAAACACAATACAGGAAAGGGAAGGATGGGTGGACAGTATCTATTTAGATTTCAAGAAAGCTTTTGACACAGTACCACACCAAAGACTTTTATGGAAACTGTACCATCAAGGAGGAATTCGAGGCAAACTGTTTTGTTGGATGCAAGACTTTCTCATAAAAAGAGAAATGAGAACAGTACTAAGAGGAAACTACTCATCATGGAAAGAAGTGACTAGTGGAGTACCACAGGGTTCAGTGCTGGCACCAATCATGTTTTTAGTGTATATAAATGATATAAACAGTAACACTGGAAATGAGAGCTATCTGAATATGTTGGCAGATGATGCAAAAATACAAAGGAGAATTACTAACACAGACTCTTGTAAAGGGCTACAAGAAGAATTAAATAAACTTCATGAATGGAGTAGGACATGGCAAATGGAATTCAATGTGGACAAGTGTCATGTAATCAAATTTGGTAAAAGTGGAAAAAGACCTGATTGGGATTATAAGTTAGGAAATAAAACCCTATACACATCAGAAAGAGAGAAAGACCTAGGAGTGATTATCAATAGCAGACTATCTCCGGCTGACCACATCAGCGAGAAGGTACGGAACATGTATACTATCTATCTATCTATCTATTGCCAGACGCCTCAATCCCGTTTGGGGTGGCCACAAACAAATCGCCTCCAAGTCGCCCTGTCCCCCGCCATTTCACTACCCTGCTCCCAACTCACACCCCCCTCTCTCATATACCTCTCCACCCCATCCCTCCATCTCATCCTCGGTCTCCCCCTCCCTCTTCCACCCTCCACCTCACTCACATACACTCTCTTCGTCAGTCTTTCACCCTCCATCCTCTCCACATGGCCAAACCACCTCAGTGTGTTCCTCACAACGCTTCCTATCACATCCACATCAACACCACAACGCTCCTTTATATCCTCATTCGTCGGCCTGTCTCTCCACGTGACTCCACAAGCTCCTCTTAAATAACTCATTTCCACTGCTCTCACTCTTGACTTGTGTCCTTCCAACAACGTCCAAGCTTCACTTCCGTACGTTAGAGTTGGTATCACAATACTGTCATGTAGTAACTTTTTTACTTCCATGCTCACTTCCCTGTTTCTTATCACTGCTTTCAAGGAACCAGCAACCTTTCTTCCCTGCTGTACCCTTTCAAGCACTTCACCCTCCAAACCTCCATCCTTACTCATCACACTACCCAAATACTTAAACGTACTCACATTTTCCAATTCCTCACCATCCAACCTCGCTATACATTCACTGACTTCACCTCTCTCAAAGACCATCACTTTACTCTTCCCTACATTCACCTTTAGGTTCCGTTTCTTACACACTCTCTCAAACTCATCCACCAAGCCTTGTAGCTCCCCTTCATCTTCACTCAACAACACAGTATCATCTGCAAACAACAGTACAGGGAGTTTCCAAACACTATCCTCTCTCACCAGGGCCACTCCAACATCCACTACCCTACCTTGTACCTCTTTTATTACCCCATCCATGTACAGATTGAACAACCATGGAGACATGACACATCCCTGTTTCAAACCAACTTTCAAAGAGAAAAATTCACTTAGTTCACCATCCACACGCACTGCAGCCTTAGCACCATCATACATACTCTTCACAGCATTCAACAACTTCCCATCTACTCCATATATTCTTAACACTTTCCACAATCCTTGTCTATCCACCCTGTCATATGCTTTCTCCAAATCCATGAAAGCCGCATACAACTTCTTTCCCTTCTCTAGAAACTTTTCCACTAAAGATCTAAGAATGAATATCTGATCTACACAACCTCTTCCCTTCCTAAAGCCTCCCTGTTCTTCTCCAACTAATTTCTCTGTTCTTTCTCTAACTCTGTCTATAAGTATCCTACCATACACTTTTCCTATTATACTAAGAAGACAAATGCCCCTATGATTACCACACACTTCTTTTTCCCCTTTTCCTTTGTACAAGGGAATAATTATACCTGACTTCCAATCCTCCGGGACTCTACCTTCCTCCCAGGCCAATCTGCACATCTTCCACATCCATTCTACTACTATCTCTCCCCCATGCTTCAGCATCTCACCACACACTCCATCAATTCCTGGGGCTTTCCCCGATTTAACTTTCTTCATTGCTTCCACAATCTCTATCCTACTGATTTCTACCTGTCTTCTCACCTCCCTCCTTCTCCCAGCCATTCCCCAGCCACTTATACTCGCATTACTTCCATCCTCTACGTTCAACAATTCCTTAAAGTGTTCTCTCCATCTGCTCACTTTTTCTCCCTTCTCCACTAGTAATCTACCATGTTTATCTTTCACTCCCCTGCTAACTTCACTTCCACCCTGTCTTACTCTTTTCACTTCTCTCCAGAACATTTTCTTACAGTCCCTCCACTTTACACTCAAATTCCTTCCAAATTCCTCATCCACTCTCTTCTTACTCTCTCTTACTAATCTTTTCACCTCTCTCTTCCTTTCCACATATAACTCTCTCTTCTGCCTCTCAACTTCTTCCACGCCCCTATTTCTCATCCATTCATTGTATGCTTTCTTCTTTTGTGCCACAGCCTGTTTCACCTCTTCAGTCCACCACGCTGTTCCTTGCACCCCCCTCCGTCTTCTCTTCCTTCCACACACCACATCACATGCTGCACATATTTCTTCTGTAAATATCTTACACACACCTTCCACGTCTCCCATCTGCTCCAATTCATATTTGCCCAATCGTTCCTCCACTTCTCTCTTATACTCTGCCTTTTTCTCATTCTCTTGTAACCTTTCCACTCTCCTTGCAACTACTCCTTCCTCTCGTCTTTCCCTTCTTCTATTCCTCCATCTTACTTGCATCCTAATTCTGGCCACCACCAAGTAGTGGTCAGAAAGGCCACTCCCCCAACCTCTATAAACTCTTGCATCCAATATACATCTTCGCATCCTTTCATCCACACACACATAATCAATCATTGCCTTCCTTTCATTCAGTTCACCACCCACCCTTCTCATCACTCGCCATGTATACCTGTGGATCATTTTATGCCTGAAGAGGGTATTGGCTATTACCAACCCCCTCCCAGCACAGATGTCCACTAACGCACTCCCATTCTCATCTATCTCAGCAGGCACACCCCACTCACCTACTATTCCATCCACCTTCACATTACCAACTTTACCATTCATATCACCGATCAAAAACACTCTCTCATTCCTTCCAAACTTTTCCATGCACACTTCCACATTTGTCCAGAACTCTTCTCTCACTCTTCTAGCACGATCTTGCGTTGGCGCATACACACACACAATCGCCCACATTTGTATTCACATACATAATGAAGACATGCTAAGAAGGATAATAACATCATTCATTAGACCAACCCTGGAATATGCATCAGTAGTCTGGAGTCCTCATCTCAAAAAGCACATAGACAAGATTGAAAAAGTTCAAAGGTCCGCTACAAGATGGATACCAAGCTTAAGGGACCTAAGCTACGAAGAAAGACTAAATAAACTGAATCTACCAACACTACAGGAGCGAAGGAAAAGAGGTGACATGATAATGCTATATAAGTGCATATCAGTGAAGGAGAAAATAGACATAAATGATTACTTAACATATGGAGAAGCATCAGCAAGAGGACACTGCAAAAAACTGCATAAGAAGAGAGGTGATAAAGACGTAAGGAAATTCAGTTTCCCAAACAGAGCAATTGATCAATGGAATGCACTACCGAATGAAATAGTGTGTGCCAAAACAATTCACAAATTTAAGGATATGTACGATAAATATGGTTTAAGACACGGGACAGTATGAGCTTGACTCATTCCTGTAAAGATACAATTAGGTAAGAACAATTAGGTAAGGTAAGAACACACACACACACACACGCAAGAGACGAGAGTTGTTGGAGGCGTAACAATGCCAGTTCCACTATGACAGTGCTCCAGCCCACTCATTCCATCTGATCCAGGATTCTTTGGCCAAACACAGAGTCACGCAGTTCTGTCAGGTTCTCTGCTCTCTTGAAATGGCTCCCTGAAACTAGTTACTAAACTGGTGATGCCGCTAAAATTTTAGAGATTTGGGGACACATGAGATATAAACAGATGAGAAAAAGATCTTGTTTGCGATCCCAAAAACTGACTTTACAAAATGTTTCCTGCAACGGAAGGGCCGCTGGGCTGTGTTGAGTCCACTGGGCTCTATAATATGGAGGGGCTATCTCAGAAGCGAGCGTGTGACTTCCGGCTGCCATATTGAAACACCCACACTAGTCGCCGCAACCATATTCTTAACTTGCTCTATGTGTTTCCCTGTTGTTTCTATATGTATTATAATACAAAACATATATATATAGGGTGTGATTTTTTTCTCCCTAGCTCTACGAATTATATAATACATTTAGCCTACAGTATGAATAAAACAACGTCATTGGTCGCTGCACTGCAGACAATACTTCTTTTCTCGTTTCTCTTTTTTACCGCCTTAACGTAATATTTGTTTAATTGTTTGAGCGAGCGAAGCGAGCTAGAACACCAAATTTAGTCACAGTTTGGACCCTTGACATGTGTACCTGAGAGAAAGATTTATCGAACCAGCAAGAAGTGGGGGCAGGGGTCGGGAGGAAAACTCTGTAGTACAGTAGCAAACTTTTTTGGATATCTCAGCCAATTTTGAGGTTACAAGAAAGATAAACACCAGTCTGGAAATCGCACAAAAATCCTCAATTATTTTCACTTCATACAGAACCCCTAATTCCCAATTATTTTTCCGTAAATCGAGGAAACGATTTTTTATAAGGCAGGTTAGCGTAACAGCCGGCTGCGCAAGAAGTAACAGTCTAAGGTTGAGTGAGCAGCGCAGCATTATTTTCCGACGATTCCTGAAGGCAACCAGGTCTTACCTTTTCAGAACAAATAGTACCTTCTGTTAGGCTTTTTCTGGAAATTTTTGGCTGAATCCGAGTCAAACTAATATAGTACCCTGATCAACGAAAGAAACTCTGAATTTCTTATTTCTGATTCGAATCGGAGCGCACGGAGAGATTTGGTGAAAGTAAGTTTTGTGAGTGAGCAAAGCACAAAGTCATTATTAATCTGTTAGGTCCCAAGCCCTAGACCTAAAATTAATGCAAGAGGAGTATTGGTTTTAGGAAGTGTGAGGGAATATTTTTTGGTGTAATCTAACTAGTACTTTTTAGTATTTTCTGGTCAAGAAGTCAGAGAAAGATCATGAGCCACACGAGACAATATTCAGCACTACCTGACTTGCTCGCTCACTTGCTCGAACGTGTTCCACACTTTCGGTGTGGACGCCAGTAACGTGTTTATGATAATAAAGATATAACTGAAGTTGATGGAAAGAGCACATATGAAAACTGTATTTCGTCATTATAAAGAATATAGGCACATTATAATACAGTAAAAAATTGTCATTATCTATTAGCTATTAACAGTACTATATACATATCTTCATAAAAGTAAACATTCTTCCATAATTATTACTTACTGATTTTTAAATACAATCAACTTGACCAGCTGCTTTTTTTTACTTTAGTACCAATGGCTTACTCTGTGATAACTTTCTTAATGTGATGTACCCTAATAATACTGTAGCACTGTGATACCAGTTTAATTAATTTGTGAACCCAATGGGGATGTCAGACATAAAGATGTTTAAACAAATATTCTCTGAATAGTAATACCGTGTGAGATCTTGTGTAACACAGCTGTGGAAACTAGAAAACACTCAAAGAGCGCATACCTCCGCCTGTGCCAGTGCCATTATAAAGGATCCGGATCCGGACCCGTGGAGATATTGTGTGGAATACATAGGGTCCAGATCCGTCCCAAAATTTTAAACAATTCCTTCTTGGCCCATGGCCTACCCTTCCACAAAATTTCATTGAAATTCACTGAGAACCTTTGGAGATATTGTGCAGGATACTCTGGATCAGGATCCGAATCCAGTGCAAAATTAAATCAATTCTTTCTTGACCCATAGCCCTCCCATTCACAAAATTTCATTGAAATTTATTGAGATCTCTTGCAGAAAACGTGTGCACAAACAGACAAATATAGGTGAATACATAGAGGTAGGAGTAGGTAGAGGCGGTATATGGGAGTAACCAAGGGTAGGTCAGAGTGAGGCCGACAGACCTGACTCGACCAACATGGCGGCGACCTCTTTGACAGCTGTCTGACTTGGTTCCGCTGACCAGGCGGGAGTGTTTTCTTAGTTGCAAACAGAAAAAAATATGTATTATCTTTATTTATTTATTTATCTATTTTTGCATACTAACCTACAAACTATAATTCACTCTAAAGATACTCACCAGTGAAATGTAATTGATGGGTCAGATTTCTTATCTCCTCTTTCATTACACCCAAATGCGGCACAGGTGGTGGGCATTTTTGGAGACTTAGGTTATTTGATGGTGAGTTACAACTTAGGACAGAACGTCTCGCACCCACAGCTGAACTACAACTAAAACCAGAAGTAGAATGAAGTCTACCTTGTTTCTGGCATTCTCCCTGAGGAATACCAGGTGGACACACAGCTGGAGGTATTAAAGGCTTAATAATCTCATGGCCACACCCACGGAGGTAGGATTAGGACTCTTACCTCTGTGGGCACAGCCATAGAGGGAGGAGTGCACAGCAATCTTCTTCAAGTCAGGTAGGTGTTGCCGTGACCTCTTGACTTGACCAATATGGCCGTTTGACAGTTCTCTGGCTTCTCCGGAGCCTTCTCACGCCGACTCTACCGTATTCCTACTTCTATGGGTGAATACATAACCTCCTCCAACGTCACTGGCGGAGGAAGCTAATAACTAGTGGCATTGGCTGATGTTTTAAGATTTCTTTTTTTTTTTTTTAATGCAAAATTTGAATGCATATCTGTTTCATGACAGATTTTAACTACACTCTCACTTACATAGAGGAGGCCTCCTCTGTCTCTCTTGCCAGTATAAATGCTCAAACTAGAAAGCACTTATAAAGCTCATACCTCCGCCAATGTCATTGCCATTAAAAAGGACCCGGATCCGTGGAAATATTGTGTGGAATACAAAGGATCCAGATCCGCCCGCAAATTTAATAAATCGTTCCATGACCTATGGCCCACTCTTAAACATTTTTCTTTAATTCATTGGGAACTTTGGAGACATTATGCGGGATACATAGGATCCGGATCCAGATCCGCGCAAAAATTTAATCAGTTCTTTCTTCGATCATGGCCCTCCCTTCCACAAAATTTCATCGAAATTCATTAAGAACTTTTCGAGATATTGTGCGGGATACTCTGGATCCGAATCCGGATCCACCCCAAAATATAACCAATACATTCTTGGACCATGGCCCTTCCTTCCACAAAATTTCATTGAAATTTATTGAGAACTTTCGGAGATATCGTGTGGACAAACAAGCAGACAAACATAAGTGAATACATAACCTTTTCTAACTTCGTTAGCGAAGGTAATAACTGTAGACTTTAAATGCTGATACCAGTGCTTCTTGAGAAGGAAGAATCCTTTTCTTGGCCATTTAACATATCCAGTAATCTTGTATAGTTAGCAAAAAAGACATAATTCTTACCTGTGAAATGTAATGTCAAATCTCTTCGTTGAATTCCTGTGCCCATTTTTGCATCCGTAAGCTGTCCAAAGGACCATGGCACTGTATTTTCCGGACTCATCGGCTGATTTCAAAAGGAGCGGGAATAAGGCGGGGTGCTTAAACATGGCTGCTACTACACCAGCGTCGCCCTAGCGTCGGACACACAAACTATGCGGTGCTACCAATGACATTGCCCCTCCATATTAAGGACCTCAGTGGTGAGTCCCAGGAGGCTTACTTTCAAGGGGATTAAAGTCTGAACTCAGTAAGCAAGCTTCTTCTTTTTTTTTTTTTTTTTTTTTTTTTTTTCAGTTAGAGGTCGCTCACTTCAGATCAGACGTACTATGTAAGGTGCGATTACTTATCCGTGTATAGAAACGAATACCTACATTTGAAGTAAAATATGCACTACATTCTAAGATAACATTTATATGAATTTATGTATTGTACATATACAAAGGTACTTGTAAGAATTAAATTCTTACGTACTGAAAAAAAAAATGGAGATGTTTAATCAACTGAAAATCTTTCTGTATATCAAGTGTTTAGCTAAGAGATGGTCACGGGGGGTGCGGTAGCACAGTGGTAGCGCGCCGGACTCGTAATCGGGGGATTGCGAGTTCGAGCCTCGCCCGGGCTGCCGTGCCGGGAGTGGTATCTCGCTCCTGTAACCCTAGCGGGGCTATATAGTCCAATACAGGGCTTAGCTCGGGGGAACTCCATTTCTCCCATTTTTTAAGAGATGGTCAGGTTGACTTACTCGAATAATCACTTTCATTATCTTTCTTTTTCTTTTTTTTTCTTTCCCTTTTTAGGGAACTGGTTAAGGACAATATTAGTAAATCACAAGGACAGCAGAGAAAGACACCAGTTGACTGTTGGCATGACAAGTAGGACACCAGCTGACTGCTGGCATGACAATTAGGACACCACTTCACTTCTGGCATAACAATTAGGACACCAGTTGACTGCTGGCATGACAATTAGGAGACCAGTTGACTGTTGGCATGACAATTAAGGTCACCAGTTGACTTTTGGCAAAACTATTAGGATACCAGTTGACTGTTGGCATGACAATTAGGACACCAGTTGACTGTTGGCATGACAATTAGGACACCAATTTACTGTTGGCATGACAATTAGGACACCAGTTGACTTGGCATAATAATCAGGACACCAGTTGACTTTTGGCATAAGAATTAGGACAACAACTGACTGTTGGCGAAACAGTTAGGACACCTGCTGGAAGTGGAACAAGGAGCAATTGACTGTTGCCATATCAATTAGGACAGCAGTTGACTGTTGCTTTAACAATTAAGACGCGACTTGGCTATTGATGTGACAAATAGGACACCAGTTGACTTAGCCTGTCAAGTAGGACACCACTTCACTTAGAATAAAAATTAGGACACCAATTGGCTGTTGCTATAACAGTCAGAATACCAGCTAACTGTTGGCATAACAATTAGGACACTAATTGAACTGGCATAACAATTAGAACACCAAGTTGACACCATTTGACTACTGGTATAACAATTAGGACACCAGTTGACTGCTGGTATGACAATTAGGACACCGCTTGACTGTTGGTGTGACAATTATGACATCAGTTGATTTATCATAACGATTAGGACACCACTTGAATTGGAAAAAAAATTAGGACATCACTTGACTGTTGGTATAACAATTAGAATACCAGTTGACTGTTGGTATAAAAATTAGAATACCAGTTGACTGATGGTATGACAATTAGGACATCATTTTACTGTTTATATAGTAATTAGGACACCAGCTGACTGTTGGTATAACAGAACACCGGCTGACTCTTGTTTTAAGAGTTAGGACACCACCTGACTTGGCATATCAGTCAGGACACCAGTTGACTATTAGCCTGACAATCAGAACACCAGTTGATGGTGGACATAACAATTAGGACGCCTGCTGATTCAGTTAGGACACCAGTTGACCGTCAGCATGACAGTGAGAGAGAAAGTTCACCGTTATCATGAACGACTGACAGATGTAAATGAATTCTCTCAGATTACTTGTCATTTTATCCCATCCGCCCAGTGCAACAGTTTTTCCTGCATGCATCACTCTTCTTTATTAACTCTTGTTGTGCTAAGATTATGCGTGATCACCTGCTGACGCCATTGAATATCTCCCCACTTTTGTTCTTGCTCTGCCAGATGATGAAACTGTTCATCTCAAGTGAGCCCTCTCGTTGTTCAAGGGTTATTGTTTTGTTCCCAGAGGAGAGAGAGAGAGAGAGAGAGAGAGAGAGAGAGAGAGAGAGAGAGACTAAGTATTTTCTCAATGTAGTAATGCTGGAGTTAGCAAATATTACATTTCCTCGTCTCACGTCCTTCTATGGCCGTAACATATGGCAAACAGCCTCCTAACTCACACAAAAGAAGTCATTATGGTTGGGACTTCGTTTCTCTTGCGATTTATTGACCTAACAGAGATGATATATTCTACTATTACATAGCTCACCTCAAATTATAAGGGAATGTTGACAGTGATGATAATTGTGTACAGGTAAATCTAAAGAAATATTGTGTTTTTTGGACTCTGAATTAATATATACCTTCTGTCAGCCATTATTGCTAACGTTAGGATTTACATTAATATGAGCACTGAAACAGCTGTAAATATCCAGAAATATTAGATATTACATATCAGCTTATTAGAAAGAGTGGGTGACATTTAAAGATACAAGAAACTAATAAAAAGTACACCACCATGAATAATATACTCATATATTGCAAATAGGAAGCGAGCACATGTGACTTAACCCCTTCAGCCCGATGACGTATTTTACATTTGATTAGACAACAACCAGATTATTTCATTCAGAAAAAGTTATATCTGTTTTACTGAGGGGGTTAATGAAGATGATTTCCAACACCTCCATTTCCAAGAGTTTCTTAAGCTAAAAAAAATCTAAACTCATTTATACTTCCTTGGGTTGAATGGCTCAGTGTGTCATAATGTGAAGCAGAATTCTGAAGTAGATGTATAAGTGACAGCCATTATCTCAGTCTTGTGACGTCACATCCTGAGGGATTATCCGGAGTGACCGAGACAATGAGCGGTAAGGTTGTATTATCAGAACGAACAGCGCGATGGGATAGGTAAATCCCAAGTATTTAACGGTCAGTATAATTATATACAGAGGAGAGAGAGAGAGAGAGAGAGAGAGAGAGAGAGAGAGAGAGAGAGAGAGAGAGAGAGAGAGCATTCCACAGCGCATAAAGCAGTCAGCAACAAGGTAGAGAGGTAAGATTTCAACCATTATTAACGATGTCTAAACTTAGGAGTTTTTCTCCCCTTTTGTGAGACCAGATTAAATAATATGACTTGTAGTCTCGTTGACTTAGTAGGCTCCCTAACACCCATATGGACCTACCATACTGTACAGTATCTTGACTTAGTACTGGATTAATGGAATTTATAAATGGTATTACAGGTTCCTGTGACTCACTCTCTGGTTAATAAAATAATCTCGCGTTAGCGGGAATAGAGTTGTCCCGACTATGTGAGGGTTAAATAAAATTAAGAAGTTGTATTAAGTGGATCTATCTATCCATCTATCAAGGTACAGTACCTCTAATTCTATCAGTTATCTGTCTGTCTATATACCAGTATGTACAGTATGTAGCTTAGGTGAGAAGCCACTCTCAACTTTGGAATATTATTCAGCAGAGGAATCCGAAAAGCGGAGATGTCAGATGACTGATGAACCTTTGTTCCTAATTGATAACTACAAAAAAGTTGAATAAAGGTAAATGCAGGAAATACATAATCTGACAAACATAGTCAGTATTAAGACAATAAAACACACACAGGTCGGATATGATCTTACTCTCTGACCTTGAACTTTGAATGGCTGTTTTCAAAATCTAATCCCTTGATCCTTGACGTACTATGAACACGTTCACCATGCCTAATATAAAGCAGATTAAAGCTGTTTCAATTGACCTTGACTTTGGTTATACACAAATACACACGGGTCTAAATAAGATTTTGTTAAAAAGTGTGGTTAGTGGGAAGAGAGGAGGTTTGGCCAAGAAGACACAGTAAGTTTTAGTGCTAGAGTGTAGTTGTATGGTGTAGGTACAGTGCATGTTGTTTTTGGAGCTTGGGCTGAGAATCTTTTGTTGCTTTATTTCTGTATCCCCGGCTTACTAGGGATGTGTGTGTGTGTGTGTGTGTGTGTGTGTGTGTGTGTGTGTGTGTGTGTGTGTGTGTGTGTGTTTTCCCGTGTATGTGTTTGGGAAAGCATGTAAGTTAGGTTTATGACTTCTACCCTCATAAGTAAAATTATGGTGTAGCAGAGGTTCTTTCAACTTTTTCAAACGTTGAGGTTCCGTGTTTGTGGTTCCATCGAGCTTTATGATGTAATTGCAGTTCATGTTATCACTAGTCTCGAGTTTGTCACACGTTTTACGAGCAGCCTCTCGCAGTCGAGAGTGTATGGGTTTAAAGAAAACGAGATTGTTGAGCCTCTGTGTTTTTATTGAAGGGATATCTTTTGTTGGTACCAAAACGGAGGGCTTTATTTTGAACCCGCTGTAGTTTGAGTATTTGTGTTATTTAGGCTATGTGGATTGGGACTGGTAAGTAAGCTAGTATGATTAGTTGGAATTCATTTTTCTCATAAAGCTTCGAACTATGTGTTGGCATGTGAGTACTGATTTTCCCTGAGATATTGGTTCATATATGTGATGTTAATACATGGCCTAAAATCCTGCAGTTTTTTTTATGTTCTTATTTATGTAATCTTTACATATGACTTGGACGTATGACTTACTGTTGTTAGGCTTATTGTTAAAAAAAAAAAAAAAAAAAAAAAAATAGGAAAACCTCTTGTCCCCAACCACTTTGCCAAGTTTGGCTGAAATATGATGAAAACGCTTGAGAAAACTAATGCACTAAAACACACTCCCGTATTTCTACTGTGCAGCTTGGTTATTAACAGAATCAGTGACTGAGTGAGATGTGCAGATGATTCTTAGCTTCAGAAATGAATACTGCTACTACTACTGCTACTACTATTACTGCTGCTACTATTACTGCTACTGCTACTACTACTATTACTACTACTACTACAACTACTACTACTACTACTACTACTACTACTACTACTACTACTACTGCTACTACTACTACTAATAATAATAACACACTTGGTGACAAGTCAATTTGTTTGCTGTATTGAGTCATTAAATAGCATCCAGTACAACGCACCCTGATGCACATCGTGTCAAACAAAGGACACAAGCTTCCCGCCAATGTGTCATATATATATATATATATATATATATATATATATATATATATATATATATATATATATATATATATATATATATATATATATATATATATATATATATATATATATTACCCGATTCGTGTCATGGTGCGCTTTACAGGTTGTTAAACAATCTAACGACTCAAACCACCTGCGCCTGAGAGAGTTCTGGAAACGATTCACTAAGTTGGGTGATAACCATGTAGCTAAATGACACCTGCTGGTTTAGTGGCTTAAGGCGCTCCAACTGGACTGATTTTGTAAGGGTGGTTGGGGTTTACTGCTTACAGGAAGGAAGGGAACAGACTGGGAGGGACGGAGAGAAAATGAACAACGAGAAGGTGAGGACGAGAAGAGATGGGGAAGGAGAGTTCGAGAAGAGAAGGGAAGGAGCGGACGTAAAAAAGCGAAAGAGGAGAGGCAAAAAGGGAAGGAAAGGGAAATAAGAGAAGGGAGAGAGGGGATGGGAGGGAGGAAAGGAAAGAAAATGGAAAAAGAAGAAGAAAGAACATGTGTAAAGGAGAAGGGGAAGAGAATGGGGAGGGTGGGAAGGGAAAAGAATGAGAAGTGGAGGAGGAAAGGGGAATGAGAAAGAGATGAAGAGAAATGGAACGGAAGCAGAGGAATACAAAGGAAGAAAGTGGGCGTAAAAGGTCAGTACATTGTCTTTCCCTAGGGTCTCATTCCCTTATCATCATCTATACATCCTCTGGACTTAGTCACCGCATTTTCCGGGGTTTGAAAGGTTCCATTGCACAGGCCATGTTAGACTGTTTTAGCTGCCAAAATCTAGTCTCCCATTTCATGGACATTGGTAGATATGGTTATGTTTAGGATTATAAATCTATATATACACACACACACACACACACACACACACACACACATATATATATATATATATATATATATATATATATATATATATATATATATATATATATATATATATATATATATATATATATATATATATATATATATATATATATATATATATATATATATATATATATATAGTAGCAGCCGTGGCTACACGCTCCAGTCCAAAAGTCCTCTACCCAGGGGCAACGCCTTAGCCCTTCGGGGATACCTGGCGTAAAACCAAATTATTTTATATATATATATATATATATATATATATATATATATATATATATATATATATATATATATATTGTGTGTGTGTGGTGTGTGTGTGTGTGGTGTGTATGTGTGCACGTCCGTAGGCTGACGTTAAGTTTGGCCTGTTTTTTTTTTTTTTTTTTTTAATAACAGAACGGAGGAAGGAAAAACAAATGGGGAAGAAAAAAAAATACATACACCAGATTACTGGTGTCCTCTATTCATAAAATATCTGTAACAGTTACACTTGAACAGTTGTGGGTTGAAATTTGGAGGAAAACAACTCTGGGGAAGCGAGTTCCAGAGAGATGCAGTTCGGGGAATGAAAGAATTCTGATAGGCAGAAGTTCTGCAATATGGTTGAGTGACATTCCAGTCATGAGTGCTACCAGATGCCCGTGTAGCACGAGGGAAGGCATGGAGAGGTGGCACCATGGACGCAACTTCGTCTGAGCATTTGCCAAAAAAATATCTGTAAAATAATGCAAGGGAGGCAACATTCCTTCTTACTTGCAGGGGAGGTAGTTTATATGTAATGGCAGGGTTGTTAATGATTCTAACAGCTTTATTATGAATTTTGTCTAGTTGTCTTAATGCAACCTCTCCACAACCATTCCACAAGGGTGAGCAATATTCAAGCTGAGAGCGCACATGACTCTTATAAATTATAGCTAACTGCTCATCGGCGAAGTTACGGATTCTGTACAATAATCCAAGTTTCTTTGAGGCGGTTTTAGCAAGTGATCTGACATGAGAGGTCCAGCTGAGGGTACTGTTAAGTGAGACACCAAGAATTTCAATACTTTTGGAGATGGGAATATTAGTAGCACTGAAGGTAATGTACGAATCTGGCAATATCTGTCTATTAGTAAACTGTATATATTTATTTTTACTAGCATTAAAAGAGACAAGGTTGTTTTGTCCCCATTCACTGATTGTAGCTAGATCTTGATTTATGGAGATGGCTGTACTGAGTTGAGAGGTAGAGCTATTAGACTTTGTAAATGGATGTCTGAGTGTGAATGAACTATGTAGTGTTGAGTCATCTGCATATGAGTGAACGGGATTGTGAGTGACAGATAAGAGATCATTAATATGAACCAGAAATAGGGTTGGCGCCAGAACTGATCCCTGTGGCACGCCGGCGTTAATTGAATGGAAATTCGAATATACATCATCTACTTTTACTCTTATTTTCCTGTCACTTAGATAAGAAGAAATCAAAGGAACAAAAGACGTTAGTCCATAGCAAGGGAGTTTGGACAGCAGGGAACGGTGCCATACTCTCTCGAAAGCTTTAGAGATATCAAGAGCCACTGCATGAGTTTCTCCAAAAAGATCAATTGATTGATGGATGGTATGAGTTAAGAGATTGAGTATGTCAATGGTGGATCTTTCGTGGCGAAAACCGTATTGTCTATCACTAATTAAGTTGTTGGATTCAAGATGTTCAATAAAATGCTTATTAATTAAAGTTTCAAATACCTTACCAAGAGAAGATGTGACAGCTATTGGTCTGTAATTGGAGGGGTCAGACGAACTTCCTTTCTTCGGAACTGGGTGGATATTGGCTTCTTTCCATGAATTTGGGAATAAAGAAGTACGTATGCATAGTCTGAATAATTTGGATAGGACAGAGGCAAGTTCAGGGGAACACTTTTTCAAAACAATTGGCGGAATTCCATCTGGGCCTGGAGCTTTGTTGGTAGGTAAATTGTCTAGGATGGATTTTACGAATCTTGTCTGTATTTTAAGTGGGGCAATTTCGGGAGAATCAAGTTCCATTACTGAGACATTCTGGCTGGTATCATCTATGGTAGAGTTTCTTGCAAAGGTACTAGCAAAGATATCTGCTTTCCCACGTGGGTCATTTGTAATATTGCCATCTGAAGATTTTAGTGGGGGAATGGAAGATGACTTGTTAAAGTTATTATTGAAAGAATTAAGAGTTGACCAGAATATTCTATTGTCATTAGGGTTGTTAAGTAGTTTTGATGCTTGCTTTTGAAGAAAGTTTGATTTAGATAGATTTAATACAGCTTTTGCGTGATTTCTAGCAATTTTAAATTGGGAGAGTGATTCAGATGTTTTTGATTTTAAGTAAGAGTTATATGCTAATGACTTTTGGGCTGTTGCTCTGGCACAATTGCCATCAAACCATTTTGGAGAGTTTGATCTTTTAGTGAATTGTTGACTTGGTATGAATAAATCCATACCAGCTAGTATTAAGTCGCAAATGTGGGACTGGGTAGAATTGGGATCACTAGAGAAGAAAGACTGTCATGGAACATCAGTAAGATAATTTCTAAATCCATCCCAGTCTGCCCTGTCAAAGTGCCATCGGGTCACCCTGACAGGTTCGGAATGGGGAGGTGTAGGAGGGTTAACTGATGAGGCTTTGATGAGATTGTGGTCAGAGGATCCAAGTGGTGACAGTACCTCTATCCTGTATTGATCTGGATTATTTGTCAAGAATAAATCCAAGAGATGGGCATTATGGTCAGGATTATCAGGTATTCTGGTTGGTTGCCTTACCAACTGGGTGAGATTAAACGATTCCGCAAACAGCTCGCATTCTAGACCAGCGTCGTCAGTCTGGACAGAATGCGATAACCATTCAACATTGTGTACGTTAAAATCACCCAAAATGGTAATTTCATTGCCAAAGGCAAGGTCAAGGTTACTCAACTGAGTGGATATGGAATCAAATACACTGGGTTCCGAAGAAGCATTGGGGGAACGATAAACTACACAGATATATTTGGTACTGTTTTGGCAATTTAATTTATATAATGAGTAATCAAAACTGGATGAAGTGAAGTTTAAAATAGTCAACTGCATATTGGGATTTGATATAACAACAGGTGCCGCCCTTGTTTCGAAAGTTTGTCAGGAGATGGTAACCGGGAAAACAAAATGAAGATGTATCGGTAGAGGGTGAGATTTGTGGTTCTGTGAGGAAAAGGGCCAAAGGGGATATTGACTGAAGGAAAAAATGAACTGAGTTTAAATTTGTGGTAAGGCCGCGGATGTTGGTAAAGAATAAGGCCGCACCGTCACCTCTTCGCCGACGAGCATTCCCGGAAATAGCAACAGTCGCTGCCGGCACAGTCGCTTGATGGTGACCGGGAGGACCCTGTGCCTCCAGCCCTACCCTGCCGGTGGTGGCAATCCGAGTTACCACCTCATTTGATTGTAAGATTGCAGCGGCCATTACTAAAGATGTGAATAGAAGGTGTGATATGTTATGCGCATGTAGTGTGGTGTAGACAGTTGAAGGTAGAGGTATTATTAGAGCATGCTGGCCTACTCTCTGTGTAAATGAATGCACTGAAAATGTTCAGAAAAGGGAGATGGTCAGGATCAAGTCCTGAGGGCTGGTGAAACGGAAGCTCCAGCTCTCCCTATCACCAGCTTGCCATCAACCTTGGGAGTACTGCCCTGTTCGACTGGTATAGGTTGGTTTAATGTCAAAACATTGCATTTCTGGTGATTTTATGGTTTGATTAGCCGAATTTTTTCATATACTTCCCAGCTTACTTTGGAGGGTCGATGGAGGTGTGACATTGCCAGCTCATTTCTAGAGGAGCTCAGTCAGACGTTGCAAATATTGTTTTTTTTTTTTAATGAGAGGAAGAATGAACCAAAGGCCATGAACCCGCAATAACAGTTCCCTCCAAGAGAAAAACAAAATACAAGAGAGAGCCAAATTCAAGATCCATTCATTTCGAGATGCCTGGACACACTGCATTTGATAGACTAGAGATCATAGGCAGCAGGAAATACAGACAGGGGGAGACAGTTCCAGAGTTGACCTGGTGCATAAATGAAGGACTGGGAGTAACGATTAACTCTTGCATTAGAGAGTTGGACAGAAAAGGGATGAGAGATTCCTGCTAGACGGGTGCTACGCGCCGGTCGAGAGGTGGAGGAATGCATACAGACAATTCAGAGGAGTAGACACCATTAAAGTAGCGATAGAAAAGAGAAAAAGATGCAACACTGCGGCGAAGAGACAGAGGTTGAAGGGAGTCAGTAAGAGGAGGAGAGTTAATGAGACGAAAAGCCTTTGACTCCACTCTATTGAGAAAAGATGTATGTGGGGAGCCTCCCCACACATGAGAATTGTACTCCACACAGGGGCAGATAATACCCCTGTATAGAGTCAACAATTGTGCAGGGGTAAAGAAAGAACGGAGTCGGCTTAGCACACCCAGTCTATTGGAAGCAGATTTTACAAGAGATGTAATAAGATCTTTCAAAGATAAGTCCCGAGTAAATGAAACCCCAAGCATGTCCAAGGATGATGCAGGATTAAGCAGAATATTATAAAACATTTGTGGGTATACCTGTGGAAGATTTTGTCGGGTTGATAGGTGTAAGGACTGAGTCTTAGATGCATTAAAAACAACCAGATTATTTTTACCCCAGTCAGAGATACATGCCAAGTCAGACATTAGGTGTGCCATGGCCTCATCCCTTGTTCGTTGAAGTAACTGCTGAGATGGGCGTTGTGGGAACCGAATGGAAAGGTGAAGGGTGGAGTCATCAGCATTTGAGTGGATAGGGTTAGATGTACAGCTTAGAAGGTAATTGATGAATAAAAGGAAGAGAGTTGGTGATAGGACAGAGCCCTGAGGAACACCACTGTTGATAGATCTAGGAGAAGAACGATGGCCGTCTACAATAGCGGCTATAGAACGACCAGAAAGGAAGCTATAGATGAAGGCACAGATAGAAGGATAGAAACGTAAGAGGGCAGTTTGGAAATTAAAGATTTATGCCAGACTCGATCGAAAGCTTTTGAGATGTCAAGTGCAATGGCAAAGCTTTCGCCAAAGTCCCGAAAGGATTATGACCAGGAGTCTGAAAGGTAGGTGAGAAGATTGCCAGTGAAGCGTTCCTGATGGAACCCGTTCTGACGATCAGAAAGAAGGTTGTGATAGGAAAGATGCCTTAAAATTTTTCCATTGAGAATTGACTCGAAAACTTTTGAAATACAGGACGTTAAAGCAATGGACGATAGTTGGAGGGTTGGGAGTGGTCACCCTTCTTTGGGACTGGCTGAATGAGAGCAAACTTCCAGCAAAAAGGAAAGATACAAGTTAACAGACAAAGGCGAAAGAGTTTGCCTAGGCAGGGTGTAAGCACAGAAGCACAGTTCTTGAGAACAACAGGAGGGACCCCACTAGGCCCATATGCCTTGTTAATATTGAGCCCAGTGATGGTAGAAAATAAATCAGCTGAAGAAATTTTAATGTCAGCCATGAGGAAGTCAGAGGGGGGAAGTGATGGAGGAGAAGAAAGTCTGTGTGAAGAGATCTGCTTTATCAGTAGAAGAAATAGCTACAGAACCATCAGAGTAGAAAAGAGGAGGGAAGGATGATGAGGTAAACTTGTTAGAAAGGTTTTTGGCAAGGTGCCAGAAGGAGTGGGAAGGATTCGAGTTGGAGAGTTGAGAGCATTTAGTACCGATGAAATTATTTTTAGCAGAGTGAAGAACAGACTTAGCACGATGCTGGCAGAAACGTATAGATGATGTGATTCAGGAATGGGTTGGCTCCGATACCTTTTGTAGGCCCTCTCCTTGTTGGGACAGTGTTAGAATAAACGTGATTAAACCAAGGCTTACTTGCGTTAGTCAAAGGACATGAGAAAGGAATGTATGCTTCCATACCTGAGAGAATTACCTCCGCAATGCGCAAGGCACACTCAGATGGCTCCCAGCCATGGAAACAATAATCATTGCAGGGAAGATCAAAGAAGTACTGCCTGAGGGCCTCCCAATCCACGGCTCCAAAATGCCACTAACGACGTTTCCCTGGAGGGTCCACAAGCCATACTGGAGTGATAGGACTGGTTAAGGTGATAAGGTTGTGATCGGAGGAGCCCAACTGAGAGAAAAGATTAACAGTGTAAGCAGAAGGATTAGTTGTAAGGAAGAGGTCAAGTATGTTGGAGCTCTCTCCAAGGAAGTCTGGGATATGGGTAGGGTGCTGTACAAGCTGCTCTAGGTCATTATGGATAGAAAAGATGTAGGCTTGTTCACCAGGTGCATCAGTGAAAGAAGAGGAGAGCCAAAGGTGGTGGTGAACATTGAAATCTCCCGAAATGGAGATTTCAGAGAAAGGGGAAAAGGATAGAATGTGTTCCATCATAGAAGTAAGATAGTCGAAGAATTTTTGATAGTCAGTAGAATTAGAGGATAAGTAAACAGCACAGATATATTTAGTCAGAGAATGACAGGAAAGCCGAAGCCAGAGTGTAGAGAAATCAGAAGAATCGAGTTCAGGAACACGAGAGCAAGATAAATCGTTGTGTATATATACACAACAGCCACCTTTGGCTTTGAAATGAGTATAGAGAAAGTAGGAGGATACAGAAAAGGGTTTACTGTCAGTTGCCTCAGACAGCTGAGTCTCAGTTAGAAAATGAAGGTGAGGTTTAAAGGAGGAGAGGTGGTGCTCAACAGAGCGAAAGTTAGAGGAAAGGCCACGAATGTTTCAGAAATGAAGAAGAAGAGAGTCAGACAGTGGTTCCAGGGACCTCGAGTCGTCACCGGGAGAGGGACGGAATGTGGGGGCATTTATGGTCCCCCCCCCCCCGGGGACTCCGAGGCTGGGTGTTGAGACGCCATAATTTTTTTGAATTTTGGAAAAGGAAGTGTAGTGTGTACTGTGTATGTAGTTTGATGTAGATAGTTAGAGAAATTTGTACTGGAGAGCATGCTGGCCTACTCTCTGTGTAACTGAGACACTGAAAAAGTTCAGCAAAGGAGAATGGTCAGGAACTAGTCCCGAGGGCTGATGAAACGGGAGCTCCAGCACTCCCTGTCATCAGTTTTCCATCCACCTCGGGAGTATTGACCTGCCCGACTGGTGCTACAGTCTACTCCTAATGATTTCTTAGCTGTTCCTAAGAATTTCATATTAACTGGACAACTGTATGATTTGTCAACGTTACTTACTCTTCAGTAAATGTTAATGTAGATAATATATAACCTTGTATAACAATGCATGGACTCTGGAAGTTTACGTGACCTAATTCGCTGAGCTAGGTCTAGCCACTCCCCTGAATTTGCTGTGTCTTCATTTTTTGGAAGCTGGGGCAACGAGCGTGCTGGCTTAGAGTCACTTAGAAGCAGGCTACCAATCAGGGCACATCTGTGTTATATCTAGCCAGAATAAATTAGAAAACTGACGACATGCTTTGAGCTTACCCCATTAAGCCTGTTTCATTTTTTGGCAGCAGAGGTGAGCACGAAAACGAACGTCTCATTTAATTCTGTCTATCTATCTATCTATTGCCAGACGCCTTAATCCCGTTTGGGGTGGCCACAAACAAATCGCCTCCACGTCGCTCCGTCCCGCGCCATTTCACTGCCCTGCTCCCAACTCACACCCCCCTCTCTCATATACCTCTCCACCCCATCCCTCCATCTCATCCTCGGCCTCCCCCTCCGTCTTCCCCCCTCCACCTCACTCACATACACTCTCTTCGTCAGTCTCTCACCCTCCATCCTCTCCACATGGCCAAACCACCTCAGTGTGTTCCTCATAACGTTTCCTATCAAATCCACAGCCACACCACAACGCTCCTTTATATCCTCATTCGTCAGCCTGTCTCTCCATGTGACTCCACAGGCTCCTCTTAAGTAGGATGTGGTTGTCATCATGCCATGGCTTGTTTCGCTATTACTGTAAATATTCCAGCTTCTGTTACTACATCTAATATTGCTAATAAACTGGAATTTATTCTTCCTCTTCCACACCACAGAGAACCTTATCCGTCACCTCATTTTCCTACTCATCTGCTTTCAGTTACCTTTGGCAAAACTCTATCTACGCCATAATCACGCGCTCTCCTTTCTCTATCAACTTTAATTGCCCCATCACTTTCATTTTCTACCTACATCTTTATACCATCTCCTTTCCCTTTCAGTTCTTTCATATTTACCCATTCTCTTACTTGTCTTCTATCCTGCCATTTAGCCCCCGCTGCTCTCATCGCCTCGTATGAGGCGATATGCAGGCCACCCCTGGCTGCCCTGATCACCTCGTATGATGCGATGTGTCTCTGCGCCATAATTTCAAGCACGAGGGACGTCGGTGGTTTCCATGGGAACGTTGAGTCTCCCTCAATGTCATCAGAGCAATTGCCAAGCCCTGCCTCACCGCAGTTTCCAAATACCTCATATTTAGTAATTCAGTTTTCCAGCAGACGCACGCCCGACTTATCACGCAACTTATCACCACCCTCACACCAACCCAAGAGGCTTAAATTACAAATAGACAAGGGTGATGAATAGTTCGAGCTCAGAAACACTTGATCTGATAAAATATATATATATATATATATATATATATATATATATATATATATATATATATATATATATATTTAAAAAAATAAATGTCCGAAAACAGTAACTTAGGGAAGGCAACCAGGATGTTAAGAATTAGCGCGGCGAGGGTTAAGCTGTGATCTCCTTCAACATACTCAGTCTTAACCACTTTTGCAAGCGAGGATGACAGGCACGATCATGTATTCTTCTACTCGTTCATCACTCATCAGCAGTGTTTCTAATAATACTTGTACTTACTCACGATGCACATTACATTCACCTGCTTGGAGTCATCGCCCCTCTGATGAGCTTTACCGTTCGACTTCACGTCGGATTGAGGAGTCCTCTCTTGTTTGCTGGAACTGTGGTATTTCTGGACATCGTCAGTCAAATTGTTATTGCAGCCAGAGACATTTCCGTGAGAACAGACAATCCCATAATTCGCCATCTGGCCATGGATATTATAGACACTATGACAGGCGACGGCATTTACCTTCGCGGGCCGGTAGTGAGTTGTGAAAGTATCACAAACAGTCAATAAGTCACACTACTAGTGAATGTCGTTACCTTGCAAGACATCACTGGGGGAAGAAGAGCACGACATTCAAAACCCTCACACACAGCAGTTACCGAAGACAATGAACTGTCCCTGAGTAGTGTTCGTATGTTAGATTACTAAGGAGTAGTTGTGAAGGTGGATGGAACGGTTGGTGAGTGAGGTGTGCCTGCTGAGATAGATAAGAATGGTAGTGCTTTAGTGGACATTTGTGCTGGGAAGAGGTTGGTGATAGCCAATACCCTATTCATGAACAAAGTGAACTGAATGAAAGGAAGGCAATGACTGATTATTTGTGTGTGGATGACAGGATACGAAAATGTGTAATGGATGCAAGAGGTTGGGGGAGCAGACTTTCTGATCACTACTTTTTTTTTTTTTAATGAGAGGAAGAAGGAACAAAAGGCCGCGGGCCTGCAATTATTGTTCCTTCCAAGAGAAAAACAAAATACAAGAGAGAGCTAAATTCAAGATCGGATCATTTCAAAATGCCTGGGTACACTGCGTTTTAAAGACTGGAGATCATAGGAAGCAGGAAATACAGACAGAGGGAGACAGTTCCAGAGTTGACCTGTTGCCTAAATGAAGGACTGGGAGTAACTATTAACTCTTGCATTAGGGAGTTGGACAGAAAAGGGATGAGATTTTGCTACTAGACGGGTGCTACGCGCCCGTCGTAAAGGTGGAGGAATGCATGCAGACAATTCAGAGGAGCAGGGACCATTGAAGTAACGATAGAAAAGAGATAAAGATGCAACAATGCGGCGAAGAGAAAGAGGTTGAAGGGAGTCAGTAAGAGGAGGAGAGTTAATGAGACGAAAAGCATTTGACTCCACCCTATTGAGAAGAGCTGTATGTGGGAGCCTCCCTACACATGAGAGTTGTACTCCAAACAGAGGCGGATAAAACTCCTGTATAGAGTCAACAATTGTGCAGGGGTAAAGAAAGAACGGAGTCGGCTTAGCACACCTAATCTCTTGGAAGCAGATTTTACAAGAGATGTAATATGATCTTTCCAAGTTAAGTCACGAGTAAATGAAACCCCAAGCATGTCCAAGGATGATGCAGGATTAAGCTGAATATTGTTAAAGGTTAGTGGGTATGCCTGTGGAAGATTTTGTCGGGTTGATAAGTGTAAAAAATGAGTCTTTGATGCATTAAACCAATCAGATTATTTTTACCCCAGTCAGAGATACGACCCAAGTCAGACATTAGGCGTGCCATAGCCTTATCCCTTGTTTGTTGAAGTAACAGCTGAGATGGACGTTGCGGGAACCAAATGGAAAGGTGAAGGGTGAAGTTATCAGCGTATGAGTGGATAGGGTTAGATGTACAGCGTAGAAGGTCATTGATGAATAAAAGGAAGAGAGTTGGTGATAGGACAGAGTCCTGAGGAACACCACTGTTAATAGATCTAGGAGAAGAACGATGGCCGTCTTCAACTGCGGCTATAGAATGACCAAGAAAGGAAGCTAGAGATGAAGGCACAGATAGAAGGATAGAAACCGTAAGAGGGCAGTTTGGAAATTAAAGATTTATGTCAGACTCGCTAGAAAGCCTTTGAGATGTCAAGTGCAATGGCAAAGCTTTCGCCTAAGTCCTGAAAGGAGGATGACCAGGAGTCTGAAAGGTAGGTGAGAAGATCGTCAGTGGAGCGTCCCTGACGGAACCCATACTGACGATCAGAAAGAAGGTTGTGATAGGAAAGATGCTTTTAAATTTTTCCATAAAGAATTGACTCGAAAACTTTTGAGATACAGGATGTTAAAGCAATTGGACGATAGTTAGAGGGTTGGGAATGGTTACCCTTCTTTGGGACTAGCTGAATGAGAGCAAACTTCCAGCAAGAAGGAAAGGTACAAGTGGACAGAAAAAGACGAAAGAGTATGCCTAAGCAGGGTGTAAGCACAGAAGCAAAGTTCTTGAGAACAGGAGGGACTCTATTAGGCCCATATGCCTTATTAGTACTGAGGCCTGTGATGGCAGAAAATACATCAGCTGAAGAAATTTTTGTTAGCCATGAGGAAGTCAGAGGGGGGAAGTAATGGAGGAACAGCACCGGAATCGTCCAAGGTGGAACTGGAGGAGAAAGTCTGAACGAAGAGATCTGCTTTATCAGTGGTGGTGGTCAGAATCAAGGTTCAAGTAAAATGGAGAAATAGAAGAAGAGAAGGACTGGAGGAAGGAGTAGTTGCAAGGAGAGTGGAAAAGTTACAAGAGGATGACAAAAAGGCAGGATATAAGAGAGAAATGGAGGAACGATTGGGTAAATGTGAATTGGAGCAGATGGGGGATGTGGAAGGTGTATGCAAGATATTCACAGAAGAAATATGTGCAGCATATGAGGTGGTGTGTGGGGTGAAGAGAAGACGAAAGGGGGTGCAAGGAACAGCAGTGTGGAATGAGGAGATGAGACAGGCTGTGGCACAAAAGAAGAAAGCATATAATGAATGGATGAGAAATAGAGGCGTGGAAGAAGTTGAGAGACGGAAGCTAGAGAGAGTTATATGTAGAAAAGAAGAGAGAGGTGAAAAGATTAGTAAGAGAGAGCAAGGAGAGAGTGGATGAGGAATTTGGAAGGAATTTGAGTGGAAAGTGGAGGGAATGTAAGAAAATGTTCTGGAGAGAAGTAAAGAGAGTTAGACAGGGTGGCAATGATGTTAGTAGGGGAGTGAAAGATAAAAATGATAGGTTGCTAGTGGAGAAGGGAGAAAAAGTGAGCAGATGGAGAGAACACTAAGGAATTTATGAACATACAGAATGAAAGTAATGCGAGTATAAGTGGCTGGGGAATGGCTGGGAGAAGAAGGGAGGTTAGAAGACCGGAAGAATTCAGTAGGACGGAAGCTGTGGAGGGAATGATGAAATTCAAAATGGGGAAAGCTCCAGGAACTGATGGAGTGTGTGGTGAAATGCTGAAGCGTGGGGGGAGTTAGTAGTAGAATGGATGTGGAACATGTGGAGATTGGCCTGGTAGGAAGGTAGAGTCCCGGAGGTTTGGAAGTCAGGTATAATTATTCCCTTGTACAAAGGGAAAGGGGGAAGAGAAGTGAGTGGTAATCATAGGGGCATTTGTCTGCTTAGTGTAATAAGAAAAGTATATGGTTGGATACTTATTGACAGAGTTAGGGAATTAACAGAGGAATTAGTTGGAGAAGAACAGGGAGGCTTTAGGAAGGGAAGAGGTTGTGTAGATCAGATATTCATTCTTAGATCTTTAGTGGAAAATTTTTTAGAGAAGAGAAAGAAGTTGTATGCGGCCTTCATGGATTTGGATAAAGCATATGACAGGGCTGATAGACAAGGATAGTGGAAAGTATTGATGATATATGGACTAGATGGGTAGTTGTTGACTGCTGTGAAGAGTTTGTATGAGGGTGCTAAGGCTGCAGTGCGTGTGGATAGTAAACTGTGTGAATTTTTCTGTTTGAAGGTTGGGTTGAAACAGGGATGTGTCATGTCTCCATGGTTGTTCAATCTGTACATGGATGGGGTTATATAAAAGATACAAGGTGGGGCAGTGGATGTTGGACTGGCCCTAATGAGAAAGGACAGTGTTTGGAAACTCCCTGTACTGTTGTTTGCAGATGATACTGTGTTGTTAAGTGAAGATGAAGGGGAGTTGCAAGGCTTGGTGGATGAGTTTGGGAGAGTGTGTAAGAAATGGAATCTAAAGGTGAATGAAGGGAAGAGTAAAGTGATGGTCTTCGAGAGAAGTGAAGCTGGTGAATGTACAGTAAGGTTGGATGATGAGGAAATGGAAAATGTGAGTTCGTTTAAATACTTGGGTAGTGTAATGAGCAAGGATGGAAGTTTGGATGGTGAAGTGCTTGAAAGGGTACAACAAGGAAGAAATGTTGCTGGTTCCTTGAAAGCAGTGATAAGAAACAGGGAAGTGAGCATGTAAGTGAAAAAGTTACTACATGACAGTATTGTGATACCAACTCTAACGTATGGAAGTGAAGCTTGGACGTTGTTGGAGGGACAGAAGTCAAGAGTGGGAGCAGTGGAAATGAGTTATTTGATAGGAGCCTGTGGAGTCACAGGGAGAGACAGACTGACAAATGAGGAAGTGAAGGAGTATTGTGGTGTCGATGTGGATGTGATAGGAAGCGTTAGGAGAAACACATTGAGGTGGTTTGGCCATGTGGAGAGGATGGAGAGTGAGAGACTGAGGAGGATAGTGTATGTGAGTGAGGTGGAGGGGGAGGGAGGGAGGGGGAGGCCAAGAATGAGATGGCGGGATGGAGTGGAAAGGTATATGAGAGAGGGAAGTGTGAATTGGGAGCAGGGCAGTGAAATGGCGTGGGACAGCGCGACGTGGAGGCGATTTGTTTGTGCCCACCCCGTTTGGGATTAAGGCGACTGGCAATAGATAGATAGACAGAAAGATTGTTGTGCATGGAAACTGTGGCCAGCTAATGTCTCACTTTTTATGGACTCGGGTTCTGCTGTCAACTTAATATCTGAAGAGGAGTTAGCAAGCATTCAGTGTAGCAGATCGATACATGTTAGATTCCTTGAACCCTCGAATCGCAAATTATGTAATGTCGGCAGATCCTACTTAGACATCAACGGCAAAACTCAGCTTCAAATTTCTATGCATGATTTGACTCGTCCGTTCATTGCTGATTTCTATGTAGCGTCATGGATTACTGTCCTGCTGATGTTTTAATAGGGGTACAAACCATGGCAGAAGAACATATTAATGTGTTACCGGCATTTGGGGCACATTATTATTCAAGGCTGGTTTGTGCCAGCTATCAGAGACCCAGTTTCACAGTCACGAGTTGATACAGTTACAGTCCCTCCTACCGATTCATCATCCTCTGACCTGCCTGATCCCGTTACTGACCTACCTGATCCACTTACTGACGAACTGTACTCAGACATGTTTGCCCTTGCTGGAATCCATCATCCTAATGAGTCATCCTGTGACACTGAAGCATTTCTGGACTGATCATTACCCACCTCATTGCCAATACAAGATTCCATTAAGTCCTCAACAACCAACGAGCGGTGGTAAAACAGTGCACGATTTTGCCCCCCAATGTATATATATAAGGTTGCTCTGAGGATTGTTGGGTCCCCTAGCAGTGTCACTGTTATTTTTCAGCCCGAGACCTGACGTGTTAAAGGCGTGATTTACGAGTCTCTGATGTGCTCGGTGTCAGACAATGACTTACGTTATTTGTACCTAGCCAACACTACTAATGACTCACTTAAGCCACGTACTGGGACACAGATTGGTGTTTTTTGGTATATCCAGTTGTCGTACGTGTATGCCAAGACTTCCCACTCTCTGTCGCAGATGTGTGCTCAGTTGTTCATTCTACTGACAGTACAGCTAATCTTGTGTCTCATGTGAAACGGGGCGATTATCCGAGTACAGAGGTCAATTGTTTGATCTTTTGTGAGACTATTGTGAATTTATAGCTTTGCCCGGTGAGAACATGGGCACAATGTATGATTTGTCAAAGTTCACCTCAAATTTTCAGAAAATTCATAAGTATATTCAGGATATTTTGGCTCTCTCAAACGTAGAAATGATACGTAAGCAACACACAGCTGCCTCCGATGTTACGATCCATGTAGGTGATTTAGTTTTTGCCCTGGATCACTAGTGTGTATCAAAACTTGATGGTAAATTCCTTGGTCCTTCCGTGTCATCTCTCGTAAGGGCAGCAAATTTAAAATATAGGATCTGTCAAACGCTGAGACCAAATGGGTGCATGCCGATGACCTTAAGCGTGCGCAGAGGGGAGTTGTGTTGAAGAAATTACTTGAAAATACCTCATCTTATTCTCAACCCGGAAATGCTTCTTCTTATCCTATTCCTTCCTCTGACACTCATTCAGATTCCTCTTCTCATTCTCAGACACTGCCAGCTTCCTCTGCTGTTAATGGCTATTGTTCCAAGTAACGTTCTGCGCTCAAATGTCCGGTTTCTTGCCTGTCACCCAAATATCATTGGTGCCATATAGTCACAGCCATGTCATCTTCATGATCATCTCTTCGACCTGGCCGTTAATTTAGCATTTTATAAGTAAGACGTGGTGCAGAATGCAGACAAACTAAATTAGGAATGACTGGTCATGGCTCAAAATTGTTACTAGCTAGTGTTATTACATATGTTATTACACCCTTCTTACTAGATAATATTGTTACGTACATGGGTGAAATAGTTATGCAATTAATAAAAATCTGAATGCCTTACGGAAATGATAAGATCAGTATGAATATCACTCTCCAGCAATTTATGTTATAGATGAAGAAATTATCAGTCGTCATGCTACTATAAACCTCATTCTCATGTCAAGTTTCGTCTAATTTTGCATTGGGCTCACTCTCACTTCAGGCTTAATTCTATACTATTCCTGTACTCTAAATTCCTTCTTTATCGTACAACTATATGCCACTTGACCGTATAACCGTTTGATCTCTCACATTCATCTAACCTTCACTCATCTCCAAAATTTTTCTTATCTTCCTCATTATAATTGTTTCTTGTGTATATACGATAATCTAGATATTTCATTTCCTTAACTGCTTTCTTTTTAAGCTCACATTTTATATGTATTTCTTGTTAAATTCCCTTTGCCAGGATTTTTATTCATCATGATTTTTTTTCTCTCTCTCTTTCCTCTCTTTTTTCGTTGTTACGTTAATTAATGGTAAAATGATCCCCTGAATTTTAGTTATAACATAAGTGCGAACTCCTTTCAATGTAACATGCCAGGTGATACAAAAAAGGAAATGGTGATAAGAAAAAATTCAGACATCCTCATAGTGCCTGCCAATAAGACCCAGAATGGGTAGAATATATCCTCAGAAAAATTTTAGTGAAAGTGAATGGAACTGGTAACTGATAAGAGAGATGAGTTAATGTCCAGTAAAATTATATGGAAAGAAACAAACCACCATACACTCCGCTCTTAGTTTCCAGGTGTTGCTTTGTGTAAGGACTAGCAATCCATCTACCTTTGTGAACATTAATCAGATCTTCTAAGCTAGTACTCTCTCACGATACCGCCGTAATTCCTGTATAACCTGCTGTTATGTACTTTTCTTATTCGTCAGAGTATTACGTTAGGATCTTAACCTCATATATATGCACAGTAAGTTGAATTTATATTTTCCTTGTTTCATACTGATGATTCCTATATTATTTTGTATTGCATCTCTATCTATCTCTGTCTGTTGCAAGACATGTCAGGTAGGTAATGAGTGGCCACAAACAAATCGCCCCCATGTAGTCATCAAAATTTACTGCCTGTTTCATTCCTGCTAGTTATTGGAATTGTGTTATATCAGTCCCCCTACCCTACATACCATCATTATTCTAACTGCATACAAACATAAGGAACAGTTTCATCTATTAATGTGATTGTTTCCTTATTAGTAATTTTTATTATTGTCTGTCGTTTCACTGATGTGTTAGATAAAAGTACATAAAACTGCATCTATCCTGAGTTGCGACGAGATAAGTACAACCATGGAGGACGCTGAAACTGGTCTCACTTAGTGACATTTAATATGAACATCTGAAGTGGAAAGAACTTATAACCTACTCCTGGACAACGGGAAATGGTTTCAAGTGAAGATAATTTAGTGAGAAAATGATAAAATTAAATTGTTTGATATAGTAATAAATGCTATAATGATAGCACAAGAAGATCATATATCTGGAAAGTATCAAAACTCATATAATCTAAATTATACAGTGCATTTGATAAAAGAAAAGAACATATATTATACCAGCTAACTTGTGTGAAAACGTTCAGACACCTAATTAATGGTTCGAACAATCTTTAGTAATTATTAGTAGTTACAATCGCAACTCCCTATATAACCAATTGTGTGTGCATCTCTTGTGCATTACTGTCACATGTATCAATATGAACTTAAGGAGTAATGATGTGCTTTTGAGGACACTGTACTTAGTTAAATAAGTATATAACTGTACTTTCACTTCATTTTTTACGGTGTTACATTGTGTATATCATACCTGCATGCAGCTTATTCTTATCATTTCAATAAACAGTAATGTTATTACTAATGGTTTACATTTTTCTCATACCAAATATAACCCTTATTCTATTGAATTTCTACCACAGCCATGTGTTTGTCTATCTATCTATCTATTGCCAGACGCCTCAATCCCGTTTGGGGTGGCCACAAACAAATCGCCTCCAAGTCGCCCAGTCCCCCGCCATTTCACTGCCCTGCTCCCAACTCACACCCCCCTCTCTCATATACCTCTCCACCCCATCCCTCCATCTCATCCTCGGCCTCCCCCTCCCTCTTCCCCCCTCTACCTCGCTCACATACACTCTCTTCGTCAGTCTTTCACCCTCCATCCTCTCCACATGGCCAAACCACCTCAGTGTGTTCCTCATAACGCTTCCTATCACATCCACATCAACACCACAACGCTCCCTTATATCCTCATTCGTCAGCCTGTCTCTCCACGTGACTCCACAGGCTCCTCTTAAATATCTCATTTCCACTGCCCTCACTCTTGACTTGTGTCCTTCCAACAATGTCCAAGCTTCACTTCCGTACGTTAGAGTTGGTATCACAATACTGTCATGTGGTAACTTTTTCACTTCCATGCTCACTTCCCTGTTTCTTATCACTGCTTTCAAAGAACCAGCAATCTTTCTTCCCTGCTGTACCCTTTCAAGCACTTCACCCTCCAAACCTCCATCCTTACTTATCACACTACCCAAATACTTAAACGTACTCACATTTTCCAATTCCTCACCATCCAACCTCACTGTACATTCACTAACTTCACCTCTCTCAAAGACCATCACTTTACTCTTCCCTACATTCACTTTCAGATTCCGTTTCTTACACACTCTCTCAAACTCATTCACCAAGCCTTGCAGCTCCCCTTCGTCTTCACTCAACAACACAGTATCATCTGCAAACAACAGTACAGGGAGTTTCCAAACACTATCCTCTCTCACCAGGGCCTCTCCAACATCCACTACCCTACCTTGTACCTCTTTTAGTACCCCATCCATGTACAGATTGAACAACCATGGAGACATGACACATATCTGTTTCAAACCAACTTTCAAAGAGAAAAATTCACTTAGTTCACCATCCACACGCACTGCAGCCTTCGCACCATCGTACATACTCTTCACAGCATTCAACAACTTCCCATCTACTCCATATATTCTTAACACTTTCCACAGTCCTTGTCTATCCACCCTGTCATATGCTTTCTCCAAATCCATGAAAGCCGCATACAACTTCTTTCCCTTCTCTAGAAACTTTTCCACTACAGATCTATGAATGAATATCTGATCTACACAACCTCTTTCCTTCCTAAAGCCTCCCTGTTCTTCTCCAACTAATTTCTCTGTTCTTTCTCTAACTCTGTCAATAAGCATCCTACCATACACTTCTCCTATTATACTAAGAAGACAAATGCCCCTATGATTACCACACACTCCTTTTTCCCCTTTTCCTTTGTACAAGGGAATAATTATACCTGACTTCCAATCCTCCGGGACTCTACCTTCCTCCCAGGCCAATCTGCACATTTTCCACATCCATTCTACTACTATCTCTCCCCCATGCTTCAGCATTTCACCACACACTCCATCAATTCCTGGGGCTTTCCCCAATTTAACTTTCTTCATTGCTTCCACAACTTCTATCCTACTGATTTCTTCCTGTCTTCTCACCTCCCTCCTTCTCCCAGCCATTCCCCAGCCACTTATACTCGCATTACTTCCATCCTGTACGTTCAACAACTCCTTAAAGTGTTCTCTCCATCTGCTCACTTTTTTCCCTTCTCCACTAGTGATCTACCATTTTTATCTTTCACTCCCCTGCTAACTTCACTTCCACCCTGTCTTACTCTTTTCACCTCTCTCCAGAACATTTTCTTACAGTCCCTCCACTTTACACTCAAATTCCTTCCAAATTCCTCATCCACTCTCTTCTTACTCTCTCTTACTAATCTTTTCACCTCTCTCTTTCTTTCCACATATAACTCTCTCTTCTGCCTCTCAACTTCTTCCACGCCTCTATTACTCATCCATTCATTGTATGCTTTCTTCTTTTGTGCCACAGCCTGTTTCACCTCTTCAGTCCACCACGCTGTTCCTTGCACCCCCCTCCGTCTTCTCTTCCTTCCACACACCACATCACATGCTGCACATATTTCTTCTGTAAATATCTTACACACACCTTCCACGTCTCCCATCTGCTCCAATTCATATTTTCCCAATCGTTCCTCCACTTCTCTCTTATACTCTGCCTTTTTCTCATCCTCTTATAACTTTTCCACTCTCCTTGCAACTACTCCTTCCTTTTGTCTTTCCCTTCTTCTATTCCTCCATCTTACTTGCATTCTAATTCTGGCCACCACCAAGTAGTGGTCAGAAAGTCCACTCCTCCAACCTCTATACACTCTTGCATCCTTTACACATCTTCGCATCCTTTCATCCACACACACTTAATCAATCATTGCCTTCCTTTCATTCAGGTCACCACCCACCCTTCTCATCACTCGCCATGTATACCTGTGGATCATTTTATGCCTGAAGAGGGTATTGGCTATCACCAACCCCCTCCCAGCACAAATGTCCACTAACGCACTCCCATTCCCATCTATCTCAGCAGGCACACCCCACTCACCAACTATTCCATCCACCTTTACATTCCCAACTTTACCATTCATATCACCAATCAAAAACACTCTCTCATTCCTTCCACACTTTTCCATGCACACTTCTACATTTGTCCAGAACTCTTCTCTCACTCTTCTAGCACGATCTTGCATTGGTGCATACACACACACAATCGCCCACATTTGTATTCCAACTTTCAACTTTACCCACACAATCCTTGACCCAACTGATCCATACTGTCTTATGCTCCTCTTCCATCTTTTACTCACAACTATACATACTCCTTCCTTTGCCCTCTCATTCTCACCTACTCCTGCACATATACCCCATCCATACTCCCATTCTCTCACACTTTCTACTCTCCATTTTGTTTCAGATATTCCACATACATCCACTTTCGCACCCTCAAGCACCTGGACAATCTCTTTCTCTTTCACCTCATCATTCGCTCCCCTTACATTCCAAGTTCTAATTACCATGTCCTTTGTCCGGTCCTTGGTCGTCATCGTTTGGTCAGTCCTTGTCCAAGGCTTATTGTTTTTTTTTTTTCTTGTTTAAACCAATTATTTACATTGCACCATGTCACGAGGTTTATAAAAATATGAAATATTAAAAGATAATTTTCAATAATACTGAGAGCAGGACAATGAATTGTCTTGCAAAAAATCAAGCAATGATTGTTTTATGTGGCTTGCTTCGCCGATTCTCTAAGAACGAGAATTATATAAACTTTCTCAACAGTACACAGCAGAGAGTAATTACTCACAAATGCTATTTATTAGTACTGTTGGCCTCTGGAGAAAGTGACTCCACCCCTGACAATCAATAACTAATGCTATTAATGATATCAGGTTCTTGCTGATGCATTAACTCCTTGATGGCACAACGGATGTTAAGCTTAATACAACAAGACTGGCCTAAGTACCAGTTATGAATAGCAAAGCGTTTATGCAAGCTAGAAGCTATAAGGGAAATAAGCTTAATTATGTAGAAATGAAACACGAGTTTACATTACACAAAGCTCAAGGAAAAAGAACTGTTAAATTTATTGATTACAAAGGAATAAATGTATGTTACATTTCAAAGTGAATTCAAATAAGGAGATCGCACTCACTCGCTCACTCAGAAGCTAAACTCTTAAACCTAGGAAAACGAAAAGAAAATACTGGTCAGAAAAGTGGACAAAGCAGATGACTGGGCGTCGTTACTGGAAGGACACTGCACTCGCTGTCTCTCGCCAATCACAGCTAAGTGGGAATACGGCGGCGGTGGGAACTAGGTGTCATTGAGGAAGGACACTGCTACACACAAACTACTTCCGTGGTGCTCAAACCTAGACTGCCTAAATCATGGGAAAGAGGCAAGTGCTGTGGCCGCATTACTAACTGCTAGAATGAGCGAAACATGCCCAAAACAAATCGCTCAGCGGAAGCGCCAATGTCTTGCACAAAGACGATCACTTATGACAGTAAAAAGTTGTTTTGAAAACACTCCCGACCGGGTGAGCGGTTAACTGAACGATAACACTGGGATTCCACTAGAGTTCGCGGTTTCCCACCAAATGATGTCACGAGCCAACGCGTGACACACCATAACTTCTTTATTTTACAATATCCAATGTTGTATTAATCTACAGTATAACTAGTAACCTAGGTACATTGTTTATCACATTCTAAGTATTTTACTTTTTTTTTTTTTTTTTTTTTTTTTAGCCCCGAGGTAACTAGGCTCATTTTCTCCATATTTGCCCATTGTGTCGAGAGACACAGCTTTCTTATTTGCCCCGAGAAATATTGTCACGAATTATTTCTTAGCTGTTGCTAGTCTTTTCTTATTAACTGGACATTGTATGATTTGTCAACCTTGCTTGCGCTTATGTAAATGTTAATGTAGATAATATACAACCTTGTATGCATGGATACTGGAAGTGTACGTGACTTAATTCGCTGAGCAAGATCTAGCCACTTCCTTGAATTTGCTTTGTCTGCATTTCTTGAAAGTTGTAGCATGAAGCGTGCCAGCTTCAAGTCAATTAGAAGCAGGCTACCAATCAGGGCACATCTGTGTTATATCTAGCCAGAATAAATAAGAAAACTGACGACAGACTTTGAGCTTACCCCATTAAGTCTGTTTCAGTATGACTGGATGACTAAGTGTGAAAAAATAAAAAATAAAATAAAAAGCGTCCCGGGAGGAAAGGGTATTCCTTTGGGAAATGGTAGATGAAGGAATTCTTAGGAAAAATGCTATATTAATATGTGTTTCAGTCTCAGTCATTACGGAGCCACGATTACTGATGACCTTATGGGCAAATTATGAGGAAGACCATGCATAAAGTCATCAGTGATCACTGAAGCTGCATAACGGTTGAGATCTTGATACATGTTGATACATTTTTTTTTTCTTAGAATAATTTCATCTTCCATCTTCAAAAGTTATGCCCTTTCCTTCCAGTCCATATTATAAAAATATATGGTGGCATGCATTTTGTCGGGAATCCTCACCAAAAGTAATAGGCTTCTGCTCATCTACACAGTTGCTATTTCCTGCAGGTTTGTTGAAAAGTCATCCAAAACCTTTCGAGATGTTTTGGCAACTAATACATAAACACACACACACACACACACACACACACACACACACACACACACACACACACACACACACACACACACACACACACACAAATTGTATCGTCTCGCCTTGTTAACACCAGGTGATATATATACTAAATACCGCTATAGGTTCAATAGCATCACAGGGCTGTCGACGTACGGAGTGCTCACGGGATCCCCACAACTCTGTGGCAGAGTAAGGATATTGACTGCTGTAGCCAACCTGCTTAGACAACAACAACAACAACAACAAAAATTCTACAACGATATCAGCATCAACGTATGTAATACTGAATGCAATATTTGCCCTGTGTGTGTGTGTGTGTGTGTGTGTGTGTGTGTGTGTGTGTGTGTGTGTGTGTGTGTGTGTGTGTGTGTGCGTTTAGTTACATCCTTCATAATCATACCCGTACAGGTAAAGTAAAGCACAGCACAGGGTCACATCCAGCTCTAGTGTTTTGGAAGGTTAAGTAAGCCAGAATACTACTTCCACCAGTCACCGTCGTTAAAACAACAACAGCAACAGCGGTTTTTTGTTTACCCAACACGGGATACAAATATAAATATATATATATATATATATATATATATATATACATATAGATAGATAGATAGATAGATAGATAGATAGATAGATAGATAGATAGAGATATATAGATAGATAGATAGATAGATATAGATAGAATAACCTGCACATAGGAGTATGCACATTTCATTAAAAGAGCTCAGTCACAATTTTGTATAAACAATCGCATATAACTCTGAACATTCTGATATTGTGGCTAGTATGGTTGAAAATTTGATTAATCATTATTTGGAGGTAATGGTCTTTATTCTCTTATGAGTAACGTTTCGTCGTATTTCAGGCTTCTTCAGACACAATTCATCTCTACCACAACCTTGGCCCTATATGTACAGTATGGTACACTTAGGCCTGCCCACAGGATGTGGGCGGAAGGGGAAGAGGCAAGGTAGACTGAGTAGTAGTGGCTGCATATGCGAGCAAATGCCTTCGTGCGTGTTTTGAGTGTTTGGGAGTAATGATGATGATGATGATGATGATAATAATAATAATGATCTATATTATGATGATCCGATTTCTGTATGTTTGTTGGTTTGTTCATTTGTTACTTTAACACAGCAAAAACGGTGAATTGTAGTGCAATTTTTGTTAGAGCAAGGTAGTGCTAAAATGAATTAACTTGAAGAATAAAATAATTTCTAGTCCAATCGGGCCACTAGTTCCCGAGTTATGACTCATTTCTTGCCATTTTACATTGAGCGGCTTTGGCAGCCTTTAGGTGGATCACTTTCTTTGTGGGCATTGAAGTTACCATAGCTTATCCAAAATTGCGCAATAGTGCAATTTTTGCTATAGCAAGACACCTTTAAAATGCTCCAGCTTGAATAATAAAACAATTTCCAGTCGAATCGGGCCTCTGGTTCCAGAGTTATGACTCATTTCTGCCCTTTCGACATACAGTGGAAAGGCTGCCGAAGGTGGCCTTTAAACCAGTAATTAAAATAATAATAATAATAATAATAATAATATTAATAAGGATAATAATAACAGAAATCGGTGATAACAAAATGAAGATACAGTACCCAAATTTGTAATGATAATACAAATAATAGTAACAGTAGTAGTAGTCGTAGCAGTAGTAGTAGTAGTAGTAGTAGTAGTAGTAGCAGTAGTAGTAATAATAATAATAATTTTCATTCATTCATTCATTGCCAGACGCCATGTATCCCAAACGGGGTGGCCAAGGGCTTAGAGTTAATTGTTTTACAGGGAGGGGCACTAATCCTCCACCAACCCCACTTGACACGTAGGGATGCCAACAGCATCTGGTGTTCCCAGGCGGTCACCCATCCAAGTACTAACCAGACCCAAATAATAATAATAATAATAATAATTGAGATACGCACCCCCGTGGAGTTCCCCCCCTTAGGATGAAGCCGCAACCCCACCCCCACCCCAGGAAGACACCACGGTGGGGCAGGTAAAGGATGTGCGGGGCCCGAGTGAGACGGGCCTTGGTACGCCATGGCCCTACGTCCTTCTTCCCCCCAGCACGACCAGCAGCATCCACGCAGTACTAGCCACCTACATCTCAGCCAGGCCAGCCTTCGCCAGGATCAGGGTGGGACTTGTCTAAGTACAGTTCCAAACAGCACCGTGGCATCGGCCTCTGTCTGTGCCGGGGAAGGATCAGCCACCGTACATCCTTTTGCTGTTGCCCCCGCAGCACTCCAGCATCAGCCACCATCCGTGCCGGGGAAGGATTGGCCACCATACACCCTTCTGCAGCAGCCACACCTGGAACCAGCCCCACGGCAGCAGCCACTGTACGTCCTGGGTTGGACGTGATGGCCACTGTATGCACGTCGGCTGGTAACCAGAGAGAAGCGAAACCATGACGTCGGGCACCATCTGCGTTGGGGAAGGGACAGCCACTATATATCCTTCATCCGCCTCCTCCTCCTCCAGGAGCAGGACCATGGTATCGGCTACCATCCGTACCGGGGAAGGGTCGGCCACCGTATGCCCTTTTGCTGCTGCCCTCAGGGTCTGTAGAAATGCAACGTCGGCCACTGTCCGTGTCAGGGAAGGGTCCACCACCGTACGCCCTTCATCTACAGTCTCTAGAGCTTCCCCATCAGAGGAAGTCCCTGGTACGGCCCACCCTCCACCCATAGGCCACGTGGGACGATCTCCCCACTCTCCCCACAGGTGTGGTTCCCAGGAGGAGCTGCTGTTTGAGAAGTGGTGGCAGGGCCCGATTGCAGAGGAGGGGATCCATGTCCTTTGGATCGCCCATGGACAACGCCCAGACCTGATGGATGCCACCCAAAAGGGATGTCACAGACAACCTCTGATGGCACCCCAGTCTAGTGGTGACCGCAGTCCCCAGCCATCCAGGGACATCCCCTGGACCCCAGGGCGGGACCTCCCGGGCTCCTTTCGTTGACGGCCCTCTGTCCTGAGCAGGGGGTGTCAGGAACGACTCCTGACCCTGTTTGGCCTCAGCCCTGGGGGCCACTCATCAGGTCGATGCCCTCCAGGAGGAAGCCTCCTTGCACCCCAGACCAGGAACGCACCCGGGCTACATTGACCCTTGAGTAGTCCTGTGCCCTCTATGGGAATGCACGCCCTTGGGGCAGCCCTCTATGCCCGGGCACCATCTTAATTCAGCCCAGGTTTCAGCAGCCCAAGAAACTCTAGTACAATCTCAGTATTGCATGGGGAAACAGAGACTGACAGTGTCCATGTTATATGTTTGAACTCGGAGCAGAGATATAGTGAAAACTGATAGTGAACGTATCTACAGACAGTAGTGCTTTGGTATACAGTGAGAGTTGCCTAAGGCCAGAAACTAAGAACGATACACAAGGACTGTGGGGAGAAAGGACTATATGGACTGTATCTCCAACCCCTATGTATTATGGGTGTATATTACTGACTGAGGGGAATCACAATGTATGTATAGTGTGCTGTAAATACTGCCCCTAATAAGCCTGTCACTGTACCTACGCCCTGTATTGTATACGATGGTATATATATTGTAAGGAAACCGAATTAAGGCAATACATGTGTTAAGGTAGCCTGCCGAGTTTTTATGCCCTGTTCCTCTGGTAAGGTGTTCTAGTTCCGGTCTCGAAAGAGGACCCTGCTCAGTAGCTAGTGTCTTTAGGATGAGAAGTCGACCTAAAAACACCTAGCAAAACAACAACAATAATATTAATAATAATAATAATAATAATAATAATAATAACTAGAATGCCGTAAAATTATTGAAGGATACTTTTGATAAAAACTTCCCACAGCCATTGCCTGATAGACGCCGAGCTATAAAGGACCTTCAAGTCAAGGTCACTTGTCTGTCCATGTCACCACAGTTCATCACAGTCTGTTAGTCAATTTGGTGGCTCGAGCTTTAATCCTTCATGGACAATAAGCTGACCTCCAGAATACCCAGAAAAGTCCCAGTTTTTTACCCCAGACGATCTCAGAGAGTAATTAGTCGATTGGAACAATAATTCATTCTGCTTTGCATCCGCCTTAAGGCTATATTGTAGTATATGTTCAGTTTCATAGCTTAAGCGGTTTTTGAGATGGTGAAGTTAACTCACTTTTCTGTGTTCCGGATAATATCTGGAGATCCAATTGACGGACTGACACGGCCTGCAGTTCTACTGGACCCAGGTTCAAATCCCAGCTGGGTCAGGGAACAGTTTAAGGATTTTAATTTCATAAAAGTCAGACTTTACTGATCCACCAGATGACCCACTGACATGTCGTAAAATACCCCCGGCTAATACCTGTATGAGACAGCCCTAGCATGTATTCAGTATGGGCAGTGGGTGTTAGCGCCTAAGTGGTGACATGTAGAGGTGTGTGGGACGAATGAGAACTACTGGACCTTGAAGCAGGCTGTGAAGCCTATGCCCAGAGTCGGAAACATTTAAATTAAAAAAAAAAAAAAAAAAGCTGTTGGATTAAGTTCACCAAGTTTAACGGCTCTAGGCCAAATAGCTTTTGAAATACGGCAATTTTGATATAAGTAATAAATAATAATAATAATAATAATAATAATAATAATAATAATAATAATAATAATAATGAGTGATGAGAAGGGTGGGTGGTGTACTGAATGACAGGAAGGCAATGATTGATTATGTGTGTGTGGATGAAAGGATGCGAAGATGTGTAATGGATGTACGAGCTTATAGACGTTGGGGGAGTGGATTTTCTGACCACTACATGGTGGTGGTCAGAATCAAGATCCAAGTAAGATGGAGAAATAGAAGAAGAGAAGGACGGAAGGAAGGAGTAGTTGCACAGAGAATGGAAAGGTTACAAGAGGATGAGAAATAGGAAGAATGTAAGAGAGAAGTGGAGGAACAATTAGGTAAATATGAATTGGAGCAGATGGGGGACGTGGAAGGTGTGTGCAAGATATTCACGGAAGAAATATGTGCAGCACGTGATGCGGTGTGTGGGGTGAAGAGGAGACGGAAAGGGGTGCAAGGAACAGCATGGTGGAATGAAGAGATGAGACAGGCTGTGGCACAAAAGAAGAAAGAATACAATGAATGGATGAGAAATAGGGGCGTGGAAGAAGCTGAGAGGTGGAGAGAATTGTATACAGAAAGGAAGAAAGAGGTGAAAAGATTAGTAAGAGAGAGTAGGAAGAGAGTGGATGAGGAATTTGGAACGAATTTGAGTGTAAAGTGGAGGGAATGTAAGAAAATGTTCTGGAAAGAGGTGAAGTGAGTAAGGCAGGGTGGCAGTGAAGTCAGATGGGGAGTGAAAGATAAGAATGGTAGATTACTGGTGGAGAAGGGAGAGAAAGTGAGCAAATGGAGAGAACACTTTAAGGAAAATTAATGTTGAACATAGAGAATGGAAGTAATGCGAGTATAAGTGGCTGGGGAATGGCTGGGAGGAGAGAGGTGAGAAGACAGGAAGAAATCAGTAGGATAGAAGTTGTGGAAGCAATGAAGAAAGTCAAACTGGGGAAAGCCCCAGGAATTGATGAAGTGTGTGGTGAAATGCTGAAGTATGGGGGAGAGACAGTAGTAGAATGGATGTGGAAGATGTGCAGATTGGCCTGGGAGGAAGGTAGAATCCCGCAGGATTGGAAGTCAGGTATAATTATTCCCTTGTACAAAGGAAAAGGGGAAAAAGAAGTGTATGGTAATCATAGTAATCATAGGGGCATTTGTCTTCTTAGTGTAATAGGAAAAGTGTATGGTAGGATACTTATTGACAGAGTAAGGGAAATATCAGAGGAATTAGTTGGAGAAGAACAGGGGGACTTTAGGAAGGGAAGGGGTTGTGTAGATTAGATATTCATTCTTAGATCTTTAGCGAAAAAGTTTCTAGAAAAGTGAAAGAAGTTGTATACTGCGTTCATGGATATAGAGAAAGCATATGACAGGGTGGATAGACAAGGATTGTGGAAAGTACTAAGAGTATATGGAGCAGATGGGAAGTTGTTGAATGCTGTGAAGAGTATGTATGATTGTGCTAAGGCTGCAGTGCATGTGGATGGTGAACTGAGTGAATTTTTCTCTTTGAAGGTTGGGTTGAAACAAGGATGTGTCATGTCTCCATGGTTGTTCAATCTGTACATGGATGGGGTAATGAAAGAGATACAAGGTAGGGCAGAGGATGTTGGAGTGGCTCTAGTGAGAGAGGATAGTGTTTGGAAACTCCCAGTATTGTTGTTTGCAGATGATACTGTGCTGTTAAGTGAAGACGAAGGAGAGCTGCAAGGCTTGGTGGATGAGTTTGGGATAGTGTGTAAGAAACGGTATCAAAGGTGAATGTAGGGAAGAGTAAAGTGATGGTCTTTGAAAGAGGTGAAGTCAGTGAATGTACAGTGAGGTTGGATGGGGAGGAATTGGAAAATGTGAGTACGTTTAAGTACTTGGGTAGTGTGATGAGCAAGGATGGAAGTTTGGAGGGTGAAGTGCTTGTAACGGTACAACAAGGAAGAAAGGTTGATGGTTCCTTGAAAGCAGTGATAAGAAACAGCGATGTTAGCACGGAAGTGAAAAAGTTACTACATGACAGTATTGTGATACCAACTCTAACTTCTGGAAGTGAAGCTTGGACGTTGTTGGAATAACACAAGTCAAGAGTGAGAGCAGTGGAAATGAGTTATTTAAGAGGAGCCTGTGGAGTCACATGGAGAGACAGGCTGACAAATGAGGATATAAAGAAGCGTTGTGGTGTGGATGTGGATGTGATAGGAAACGTTTGGAGGAACACAGTGAGGTGGTTTGGTCATGTGGAGAGGATGGAGGGTGAGAGACTGACGAGGAGAGTGTATGTGAGTGAGGTGGAGGGGGAGAGAGGGAGGGGAGGCCGAGGATGAGATGGAGGGATGGAGTGGAGAGGTATATGAGAGAGGGGTGGTGTAAGTTGGGATCAGGGCGGTGAAATCGTCGGGGACAGGGCGACGTGGAGGCGATTTGTTTGTGGCCATCCCGTACGGGATAAAGGCTTCTGGCAATAGATAGACAGACAGATAATGATGATGATGATGATAATAATAGTAATAATAATAATAATAACAGTAATATTAACAGTAATAATAATGAAATAATAGAAATAAACATAAATAATCGATATAATAATAAAATAATAGAAATAAAATAAGAAATAGAAAAAGTAATAAACGAAAAATAATACAATTAATAATAGTAGTAGTAGTAGTAGCAGCAGTAGTAGTAGTAGTAGTAGTAGTAGTAGTAGTAGCAGTAGTATTAGTAGTAGTAGTAGTAATAATAATAATAATAATAATAATAATAATAATAATAATAATAATGACAACAACAAAAACAAGAAAATTTCCCAAAGAGGTGGGGTAAGACTTGATAATAATAATAATAATAATAAGAATAAGAATAAGAATAAGAATAAGAATAATAAAACTATAGGCCCCCAATGGGAAAATCACACAGCCACAAGCTGATACATGCTTAGCGGATCTCGGAATTTGGCCTTGACATTGACAGGCTTTCGCCAATTTCGATCTCGTAGATTTTCATCCCTACTATACACCTGTAAAATTCTGTGATGACATCTTGGGCAGTGGCGAAGTTATTGTGTTAACAGACATACAGACCTTGACGTATTTTAAGCAATTTCCAGCTCGTAGGAGATTTTCATCCCTACTACATACCTATAAAATTATGTGATGCTATCTTGACCTGTTGCAAAGATATCGTGCTAACCAATACACAGACGTACAGACTAATTGAAAACAACACCAGCGTTGCTATTGTGGCTGATGATGATGATGATTTTTTTTTTTTTTGTGAGGAAGAAGGAACCAAAGGCAATGAGCCCGCAAAACTGTTCCTTCCAAGAGAAAAACAAAATACAAGAGAGAGCCAAATTCAAGATCTATTCAATTCGAGATGCCTGGACACACTGCGTTTGAAAGACTGGAGTTCATAGGAAGCAGGAAATACAGACAGAGGGAGACAGTTCCAGAGTTGACCTGTTGCATAAATGAAGGACTGGGAGTAACGGTTAACTATTGCATTAGAGAGTTGGACAGAAAAGGGGTGAGAGTTTGCTACTAGACGGGTGCTACGCGCCCGTCGTAGAAGTGGAGGAATGCATGCACACAGTTCAGAGGAACAGTGACCATTGAAGAAGCGATAGAAAAGAGATAAAGATGCAACACTGCGGCGAAGAGACAGGGGTTGAAGGAAGTCAGTAAGAAGGGGAGAGTTAATGAGACGAAAAGCCTTTGACTTCACCCTTTTGAGAAGAGCTGTATGTGGGGAGCCTCCCCACACATGAGAGTTGTACGCCACACAGGGGCGGATAAAACCCCTGTATAGAGTCAACAATTGTGCAGGGGCAAAGAAGGAACGGAGTCGGCTTAGCACACCCAATCACTTGGAAGCAGATTTTACAAGAGATGTAATATGATCTTTCCAAGACAAGTCCCGAGCAAATGAAACCCCAAGTATGTTCAACGATAATGCAGGATTAAGTTGAGTATTATTAAACATAAGTGGGTATACCTGTGGAAGATTTTGCCGGGTTGATAGGTGCAAAAACTGAGTCTTTGATGCATTAAAAACAACCAGATTATTTTTACCCTAGTCAGAGATACGAGCCAAGTCAGACATTAGGTGTGCCACAGCCTCATCCCTTGCCTGTTGAAGTAACTGCTGAGATGGACGTTGTGGGAATCGAATGGAAAGGTGAAGGGTGGAGTCATCAGCGTATGAGTGGATAGGGTTAGATGTACAGCTTAGAAGGTCATTGATGAATAAAAGGAAGAGAGTTGGTGATAGGACAGAGCCCTGAGGAACACCACTGTTAATAGATCTAGAAGAAGAACGATAGCCGTCTACAACAGCGGCCATAGAACGACCAGAAAGGAAGCTGTAAATGAAGGCACAGATAGAAGGATAGAAACCGTAAGAGGGCAGTTTGGAAATTAAAGATTTATGCCAGACTTGATCGAAAGCCTTTGAGATAATAATAATAATAATAATAATAATAATAATAATAATGATGATGATGATGATGATAACAGCTACAGGTCCCTCCAAAGGGTGAATCACACTAGTTGTAAGCTGATACATATCATGTGGAGGTCAGAATATGACCTTGTCCTTGACTTAATTTCACCAGTTTCGAACTCGTAAGAGATTTCCATCCTTACTATGCACGTGTAAAATTTTATGATGATATCTTGAGCGGTTGAGAAGTTATCGTGGTAACAGAACTTGATCTACTTTCACTAATTTCGAACTTCTAGATTTTCATTCCTACTACACACCTGTCAAATTTTGTGATGATGTCCTGTGCGGTTACGAAGTTATCGTTCTAAGACACACAGACAAACTGAAAACAATACTCATAGATGGTTTTCATCCTTACTGCACACCTGTAAAATTTTGTGATGATATCTTGTACAGTTGCGAAGCTATCGTGGTAACAGGCAGACAAACCATGACCTACTCTCACTAATTTCAAACTCGTGATCGATTTTTTCCCCTACTACACACCTGTAAAATTTTATGATGATATCTTGAGTTGTTGCAAAGTTATCGTGGTGACAGACACACAGACCTCTACATACTTTCACCAATTTCGAACTCGTAGGAGATTTTCATCCCTACTACACTCCTGTAAAATCTTGTGATGATACCTTCAGCGGCTGCAAAGCTATTGTGCTAACAGACGCAGACACACACACACACACACACACACACACACGCACACACACACACAAACTGAAAACAATACCAGCTCTCCTATCGTGGCTGGAAATAACAACTCTGTAACTGTCCTGTGGACAGTCATCGGTCACCACCTACTGTCCTGGATGGAAGTTCTTGACTAACGGTCACCAAGACATGAATAGAACACCTCAGTAGTGTCCATAGATCACGGTAGTGTACATTCTGTAGTAATTTAGTGGAAATTTGTCAAAGTTTAATAGTATCTCAAAAGTCAAGTTTTACATTCCTTGTAATACCCTTGATCCCATTTGGCAGATCTGGATTTTTTTCTATGTGCACTGGCCCATCCCAGGATACATAACCTGGGACCTTCAGATTTCTTGCCCGGTCTCCTGTTCTCCTGAAAACGTCATGAGACCTTGAACCCGAAATTTTAAATTTCTTACAATGACCTTGACCTCACTGGGAAGATTTGAAATTTTTATCTATCAGCAATGGACCTTGCCAGGGCACAAAACCTGTCCCTTCAGATTCCTTGCGCAGTCTCCGGTCCTCATGGAATCGTCGCGAGAATCTGAGGCCGGAATAGAAATAAAAATACTAGCGAAGACAATAGCCTCCGCCTATGTAGCAGGTCGAGGCTAATAAGTGAGAGAGATTGGGTGTATGAAGTGATTGGCAAGAGTGTAAGGCAGGGGTTCTCAACCTGGGGTTTGCGAACACCCAGGGGTTCGCAGGAGGGATTCCAGGAGGTACTTAGATGGTTGATGAATATATATTAAATTCTACCGAGAGAGAGAGAGAGAGAGAGAGAGAGAGAGAGAGAACGATAGTTATACATGCTCGTAGGCTGACGTTCAAACAGCAGCCCTGAGTGAGAATGGGGGATACTGTCTCATTACAGACAGCAGCCGCAACTGATGCACAGTACTTGTTGCCCCACTGACTCCAGATATTTTTGTTTACCTAAATGAGGTATGTTCGTAACATTTTTAGTGGTGCATTGGTGTTTTTGATAATATAATGATATATATAACTGCACGTCAGTGTCATTGACTTTATGTACTGTATGGTTTTGGTTATATAAGGAATTTTTATTGCAGTTCTAGAAATGAATATGGCCCCTTCAGTGAAGAAACGTCAGTATGATGAATGCTTCATTCAGTATATATATTCACTATAACCATAAAAAATGTGTGTGAATTTGTACTGTGCGCTATATGCCAAAAACTTCTATCACTGGAGTGCATGAAACCAAACTTTCTCAAGTGACATTTGAACAGTTGTCATCCAAATATGAAAAGTAAGAATGCTGCCTTCTTCAAGCAAAAAGAAGAGGGACTGAGGCAGGCACACTTTAACTGTTCAGGACAGTTCAGTCAACAAAATGAACATGGGTTACCTTAATCCTGCATCATCCTTGAACATGTATGAGGTTTCATTTACTCGGGACTTATCTTGGAAAGATCATATTACATCTCTTGGAAAATCTGCTTCCAAAAGATTAGGAGGAGTAGACTGTAGCACCAGTCGACCAGGGCAGTACTCCCAAGGTGGATGGAAAGCTGATGGCAGGGAGAGCTGGAGCTCCCGTTTCATCAGCCCTCGGGGCTAGGTCCCGACCATCCCCCTTTGCTGAACTTTTTCACTGTCTCAGTAACACAAAGAGTAGGTCAGCATGCTCTCCAATACAAGTTTCTCTATCAACACCAAACTACATACACAGTACACACTTTCTTTTCAAAAAAATAAAAATAAATAAATGGCGTCGAATAACGTACCCTCGGAGTCCCCAGGCGGGGAGGACCATAAATGCCCCCACCTTCAGCCCCTCTCCCGGTGACGACTCAAGATGCCTGGAACCACTGTCTGACTCTCTTCTTCTTCATTTCTGCAACATTCGTGGCATTTCCTCTAACTTTCGCTCTGTTGAGCACCACCTCTCCTTCTCTAAACCTCACCTTCTTTCTCTAACTGAGACTCGGCTGTCTGAGGCAACTGACAGTAGACCTTTTTTTGTATCCTCCTACTTTTCTATACTCAGTTCAAAGCCATAGGTGGCTGTTGTGTATATATACACAACAACTTATCTTGGTCTCATGTTCCTGAACTCGATTCTTCTGAATTCTCTACACTCTGTCTTCGGTTTTCCTGTCATTCTCTGACTAAATATATCTGTGCTGTTTACTTATCCCCTAATTCTACTGACTATCAAAAATTCTTTGACTATCTTACTTCCACAATGGAACACATTCTATCCATTTCTCCTTTCTCTGTAATATGCATTCTTGGAGATTTCAATGTTCACCACCGCCTTTGGCTCTCCTCTCTTTTCTCTGATCCACCTGGTGAACAAGCCTACACCTTTTCTATCCTTAATAACCTAGAGCAGCTTGTACAGCACCCTACCCGTATCCCTGACCGCCTTGGAGAGAGCTCCAACATACTTGACCTCTTCCTTACAAATAATCATTCTGCTTACACTGTTAATCTTTTCTCTCCGTTGGCCTCCTCTGATCACAACCTTATCACCTTAACCTGTCCTATCGCTCCAGTACAGCCTGCGGACCCTCCAAAGAAATGTTGTCTGTGGCACTTTGGAGCTGCGGATTGGGAGGCCCCCCGGCAGTACTTCTTTGATTATCCCTGGAATGATTATTGCTTCCATGGCCGGGAGCCATCTGGGTGTGCCTTGCGCATTATGGAGGTTATTCTCTTGGGCATGGAAGCATACATTCCTTTCTCATATCCTTTGACTAATACTCGAAAGCCTTGGTTTAATCACGCTTGTTCTAATGCTGTCCGCAACAAGGAGAGGTCCTGTAAAAGGTACCGGAGCCAATCCACCCCTGAATCACATCTTTTATACGTTTCTGTCTGAAATCGTCCTAAGTCTGTTCTTCGTTCTGCTAAAAATAACTTCATCCTCACAAAATACTCTCAACTCTCTAACTCGAATTCTTCTCGTTCCTTCTGGCACCTTGCCAAAAATCTTTCTAACAACTCTTCCCTCCTCTTTTCTACTCTCATGGCTCTGTAGCTATTTCTTCTACTGATAAAGCAGATCACTTCGCTCAGACGTTCTCCAGTTCTACCTTAGGCGATTCCGGTGCTGTTCCTCCATCACTTCCCCCCTCTGACTTCCTCATGGCTAACATTAAAATTTCTTCAACTGATGTATTTTCTGCCATCACAGGCCTCAGTACTAATAAGGCATATGGGCCTGATGGAGTCCCTCCTGTTGTTCTTAAGAACTGTGCTTCTGTGCTTACACCCTGCCTAGGCAAACTCTTTTGCATTTGTCTTTCAACTTGTATTTCCTTCTTGCTGGAAGTTTGCTCTCATTCAGCCAGTCCCAAAGAAGGGTGACCATTCCCAACTCTCCAACTATCGTCCAGTTGCTTTAACATCCTGTATCTCAGAAGTTTTCGAGTCTATTCTTAATAGAAAAATTTTAAGGCATCTTTCCTATCACAACCTTCTTTCTGATTGTCAGTATGGGTTCCGTCAGGGACGCTCCACAGGCGATCTTCTCACATACCTCTGAGACTCCTGGTCATCCTCCTTTCGGGACTTTGGCGAAAGCTTTGCCATTGCACTTGACATCTCAAAGGCTTTCGAGCGAGTCTGGCATAAATCTTTAATTTCCAAACTGCCCTCTTACGGTTTCTATCCTTCTATCTGTGCCTTTATCTCTAGCTTCCTTTCTGGTCGTTCTATAGCTGCTGCTGTAGACGGCCATTGTTCTTCTCCTTGATCTATTAACAGTAGTGTTCCTCAGGGCTCTGTCCTATCACCAACTCTCTTCCTTTATTCATCAACGACTTACTAAGCTGTACATCTAACCCTATTCACTCATACGTTGATGACTCAACCCTTCACCTTTAGATTCGATTCCCACAACATCCATCTCAGCAGTTACTTCAACAAACAAGGGATGAGGCTATGGCACACCTAATATCTGACTTGGCTCGTATCTCTGACTGGGGTAAAAATAATCTGGTTGTTTTTAATGCCTCAAAGACTCAGTTCCTGTACCTATCAACCCAACAAAATCTTCCACAGGTATACCCACTAATGTTTAATAACATTCAGCTTAATCCTGCATCATCGTTGAACATACTTGGGGTTTCATTTGCTCGGGACTTGTCTTGGAAAGATCACATTACATCTCTTGTAAAATCTGCTTCCCAGAGATTGGGTGTGCTAAGCCGACTCCATTCCTTCTTTACCCCTGCACAATTGTTGACTCTATGCAGGGATTTTATCTGCCCCTGCATGAAGTACAACTCTCATGTGTGGGGAGGCTCCCCACATACAGCTCTTCTCAATAGGGTCGAGTCAAAGGCTTTTCATCTCATTAACTCTCCCCCTCTTACTGACTCCCTTCAACCGCTGTCTCTTCGCCGCACTGTTGCATCTTTATCTCTTTTCTATCACTACTTCAATGGTCACTGTTCCTCTGAACTGTCTGCATGCATTCCTCCACCTCTACGACGGGCGCGTAGCACCCGTCTAGCAGCAAACTCTCACCCCTTTTCTGCCCAACTCCCTAATGCAAGAGTTAACCGTTACTCCTAGTCCTTGATGTATGCAACAGGTCAACTCTGGAACTGTCTCCATCTGTCCAGGCATCTCGAAATGAATGGATCTTGAATTTGGCTCCCTCTTGTATTTTGTTTTTTCTCTTGGAAGGAACAGTTTTGCGGGCTCATTGCCTTTGGTTCCTTCTTCCTCACAAAAAAAAAAAAAAAAAAGGTGTGTTAAGTCGACTCCGTTCCTTCTTTACCCCTGGACAATTGTTGACTCTTTACAGGGGTTTTATCCGCCCCCGTATGCAGTACGACTCTCATGTGTGGGGAGGCTCCCCACATTCAGCTCTTCTCAATAGCGTGGAGTCAAAGGCTTTTTGTCTCATTAACTCTCCTCTTCTTACCGACTCCCTTCAACCTCTGTCTTTTTGCCTCACTGTTGCATCTTTATCTCTTTTCTATCACTACTTCAGTGGTCACTGCTTCTCTGATCTGTCTGCATGCATTCCTCCACCTCTACAATGGGCGCTTGGACCCGTCTAGCAGCAAACTCTCATCCCTTTTCTATCCAACTCTTTAATGCAAGAGTTAACCGTTACTCCCAGTCCTTCATTTATGCAACAGGTCAGCTCTGGAACTGTCTCCCTTTGTCTGTATTTCCTGCTTCCTATGATCTCCAGTCTTTCAAGCGCAGTGTGTCCAGGCATCTCGAAATAATCGAATTTTTAATTTGGATCTCTCTTGTAATTTGTGTTTCTCTTGGAAGGAGCAATTTTTGCGTGCTTGCGGCCTTTGGTTCCTTCTTCCTCACATAAAAACAAATATATATTATCCAGGGTGCCACTGAGAATTCAGAAGAAATGAATAACTCACAACACTGCAGAGAAGTTAATTGTTAATTGCTCTAAAGATATAGTCCGCTGAGCTGTTGGATGTGTTGCTGAGCTGGAGGTTGCATCAGTACCCCTCTCATATGATACAGTTCATCGACGAATAATGGATATGTCTAAATACAGTGTATCAAATAAGTGATTGTTGGATTAAGAGTGGCTCTTTAGACAAATTTGCAATCCTGTTTGATGAGTTGAATGGCATGGGTGCTTGCGTCTAGCTCCTGGTGTTTGTGTGATACAATAGTGGTGGAGATTTTGTGGAGAATTTCTTGTTTTGTCATGCTTTGGAGTCGACTACAAGAGGTGAAAACAAATTCCATTAAATCTCAACATTTTTTTAGGCTGAAGCACTTTCTTGGAATAATAACTGTGCAATCACAAGTGACGGAGTACCGCCAGTGCCTAGCCGTCGATTAGGGTTTTGAGGAAGAGTGAATGAGGCGAATCCTGAAACACGGCATCTTCATTGTGTGCTTCATAGACATGTTCTGGCATCTAAAACCACCAAAGTTAAGAAACAGTAAGCAGTTGATGATGTTGTGCCCTAAATACATGACTTTTCCACCTACCGTGCCAAGAGTTTGGTGCACATGAAGATGTGTTACTCTTTCACACCGAGGTTCGCTGGTTGTCAGGGTGAAATGTGATCTATAAAGTAAAGTCAACGAAGGAGGAGCTTTCCAATTTTTTCAAACATGACAACAAAACAAAATAGTCTGAGTTCACTAAGAAATTGTCAGACAACCAGTGGCATCAGATGTTGGCCTGCTTGAAGGACATATTCTTACATCTGAACTCATTAAACATATCCCTCCAAGGCCGTTTTATCAGTGATTTCATGGACAAACTAAGATCATTGAACATGACGCTGAAACTGAGAAGGGAAGGTCAAAGACAAAATTCTTAGCATGTTTGAACACCTTAATGAGGCACTTGATAAAAGAAAAGGCACTGAAAAATTTGCATTAGTGCACCTTGTGCAAACACTTTTTTCTTCCCTGCTGATGGAGTTGCAGTCTTATTTCCCCAAACCAAGCAATTGAACTAAAAATGTATTATAAACCCATTTATTGTTAATGTGTGCCCTCTCCCAGAATACTTGCAAGATTTCCTAGTGCTGGTGAACGACTATTGCAAAACATGCATTTGAAACACTTCTCCTAACCAAGATGGCCTAAAATGAATGAGCTTTATACTGCTGTGGCTCATATTGTTGTGAGGTATTTACTTATATACCCTAGTACTTACCTATGTGAGCAAGGACTTTCAACGTTGATGAACATGAAAGCTAAACACTGAGCACGGCTTAATGTGAAGAATGGCCTTCGAGTACTGTCTGCGTAATACTGCTGCTCGAATTTGGAATTTGTTTCCACAAAACAGGCACAACTTTCACACTGAAGTTTAACCCCCAAAAGCCAGGCAAATTTTGAGTCTGGCGCACTCTCACTATGGGCATTCCTGACAAAGTAACTCTTTTGCAAGCCTTAATATCTGGAAAAGTATAATAGTTAAAGAAATAATTTAAGCACCATATTGCTCAACAACTCTTCTTCTTGCAAATGAAACCATCCCCAGGTCTCTAGGTTGTCCCGTCGATGAGTAAGGACGAGTAGTAGATGCGTGGTTTTTGGCATTTTGACAGGGTCTCCAAGCGTGAGCTGCTGGCAGCGGCCTTGATTAGCCTGGCTGACACTGGCAGCACTGACCGGAATGGTGACTGTAACACTGGCCAGCATTGCTTTGCAAACACATAAACTTTTCCACTCTTCATTCCACTTCTCCTTACGCACCATCATAGGGATGAGTCATCACCATGTTCATATGGCTTGCCATTGGTTTTACAGCCGTAAGGTGGCACTATGCCCCATAAATGTGTGGGAAAACTTATGCTATATGCTTTTCTTTATTGTTTTCAGACATCATTTATAATACTTACCCTACAACTTACGTTCAGCAGCACATACTGTACTTCATATCACAATTACGGTTTATTGCACGTGGAAAAATAATTGAGCAGCATATTGAATGCAACGATTGAGTATGACGTATGCACTTGTACCTAAATTTGGGCGTTTTTCTACTCTTCACAGGCATCGTGAATATATTACTTATGTTCTCCACAGCTTACATGTGCTTCAGCTCACAAATACACTTTATATCACATCTCTGCAAATATTTCAAGAGTAAGCATGGATAAAAGGTTGTTCTACCCAATAAAGTATTGCACCTGAAAACATCATTCTCAATATATTGCACACACTATGGTTCAGAGTGAGGATTACGCTTGTATGTAAATTTTGGCTTATTTAAAACTCCTCTCAGGCATCATGAAAATATTACTTATTTCTCCACAACTTAAAATATTTGTACTTCATCTCACAAATACGTTTCACATCGCATCTTGGCAAATATTTCAAGAGTAAATATAGATAAGAAAATGTTGCTCTACCCTATAATAAGTGTTGCACTTGAAAACGTTATTGCTCAACATATTGCACATGGTACAGTTCAGTGTGAGGTATACACTTGTACGAAAATTTTTGCTTTTTTGTTCTCTTCTCAGGCATCGTGAAAATATTACTTATGTTCAACATAACTTATAATATTTGTACTTCAGCTAACAAATATACTTCAAGTCATATCTTCGCAACTTTTTCACAAAAAAGTAAAAAAATAAAAATAATAAAAATAACTTTAGTTTTGCACAATAGAGTCATTTTCTTACGTGCATTCATGGTTTTCTTTTATACATCAAGTAGGGTTATTCAAGTTATTATCAAGCATTGCATCACAAATTACCATAAAAAATTCATTTTCACTTATCTCATAAACCACACACACACACACACACACACACACACACACACACACACACACACACTTGTGCACACCTGTTCTCTTTGTACAGTTTCCCACACACCTCAATAATCATGTTCAGAGTGATACTCAAAGAATCATTTAGGGCATAGCGAGACCTTGCATTCCTCACGTTGGTAGGGGGTTTCCATCCATGTGGGAAGGGGGAGGCGTTTTGTCTTGCTATGCACGTGGCAGCACCTGTAGGCTGGACGACCTGCAGGTGTACTGCCTGCATCAACAAGACGGTGACACTGAAAATACTGAGCACAGCTTAGCCTGTCTGCCATTGCTGCCTGGTACGTCTGCCACCTCCTGACCGTCAACTGTGCAGTTGCATACTCTGCAAGAAGCTCGCATGCTAGCTCTTTCTTGAGCTCTCATAGAGAAAGATTCTTTCACTAAACCTGAGTGAAAAGGGCGTAACTGTTCAGGACGGCAATATCAAGAAGATGTAAGACAGTCTTCTTGTACCATCAACAGGATTTATGGAGGCAATCAACTTCCCCAATCTGCATGTCCAACTTATCAACAAGCCACATGTTGATGTTGTAGTCATTGTGAGCACTGGGCTTGAACACGGATACTCTGGTCCTGAAGTTTGTCTTGCCTGTGTCCTCCATAACCTCCCTATGAACTGTAGTCAACATGTTAACCTTACGCTTGTCATGCCACATAAGGGCTAACATGTTACCACATTTCTGGTTAGGAGGGCACCTTTCTTTTTTTTTTTTTTTTTTTTTTTTTTTTTAGACGGAAAAATCTTTCTACTAGCATGGACAGTTCCACAGGATCCAGTACCATACTTAAGTAAATACGTTGTCAATGTGGGGGATGTGTAATAGTTGTCAGTGTACAGGATGTGGTGCCTGTTGAAGTACCTGTCCATGAGCACATTTATGACTGATGCAGAGAAACCATGTAGATCATCACTAGGTATATCAACATCTGTAGCTGAATTAACTTATATCATGCATATGTCCAGTTTTGCAGTCACATAGGACAAAGAGCTTCAGTCCAAAATGGTTACTCTTTGAAGGCACATTCTGGATCAATGCTAAACAGCCCTGGAACAACACAAGAGACTCGTCGATAACCACTTTCCGAAACGGCCAGAAAAACCTTGCAAACGATTCCTTGAGAAAGTAAGACAGAGGTCAGAAGTTCTAGTGAGTGATGAACAGAGTGACTTTAGGAGTGGCAGAGAATGTGTGGATGAAATATTTGCAGTGAGACAGATAGTAGAGAAGGCATGCGAGATGGACTCTAAGGTGTTTATGGCTTTTATGGATCAGGAGAAAGCATACAACAAAGTAAATGGAGATAGATTGTGGAAGATTTTGTGCACGTACGGTGTAGAACGATGGTAAGCTGCTAGGTGCCATCATGAGTTTTCATGAAGGTAATGAGGCAAGTGTAAGGGTAAATGGGCATCTAAGTGAATGGTTCACGATCAGTGTGGGCGTGCGACAAAGTTGTTTGATGTCCCCATGGTTGTTCAATAAATATTTGGATGGGGTGATGAGAGAAGTAAAAACACGCATAATGGAGAGAGAGATGGCACTGGTAATAATGGTGATGGATGGAATATCTTAACCCGCCATGTCCCGTTTATGTATTATATACGTCTGAACGTTTTGTCACTGTGAATCCCGTTGACATATATAAACACGCTGCAATTGCAAGGTGTTTCATTTGCATATTTTTCAAATTTCGCTCTTGATTTTTGGTACGTATACACGGGACACCTTCCTCTATAAGATGCCAGGCAGAGATTATGCCTTACCCTGCATGACCTCCTCCCCCCCCTTGCATGCCATTGTCTCGGCAATTCACCTGTTACCAGCGACCTGGCCAGTAAAAACATGTCATGCCACGGTACGAAATTCAAGGCCAGAGTGATTCCCCAATCGATGACAGTGTGGAAGACATTATGTATCATTGGAGGAAGAAACAGTCAGAAATGATGATCAGGTAATGTCATCAAAAAAAGGTCAGGTATGTTGATGTGTTTGGTGAGTGAAACAATGCTTATATTGCCTATGTTACTGTGTGAAACCCAATATACTCTCGTACTACATATTAATTCATACCAAATAAATAAATAAGTACTGTTTATGAGTGGTGTGGAATAGTTACATTCCCATAGAACTCGTTTTCTTTGGAGCCAGCCTGATAGAAAACCCAGTAAGGTAAGGGGTACTGCTACCTGTATTCAGTATTTTAAACCTCAGGTGAGTGATTTCTCTATGAATTTTTGATGTTTCTCACTGAAAGCAGAGGTTTGAGCCAAAAAAATTTTTTTCCAAAATTGGTCGGGATTGGGGGGTGTCAGTGGTGGAAAATCAGTCAGGACGGGGCGAGTTAAATTTGTTGTATGCTGACGGTGCAGTGCTACGTGCAAGTACTGGACAAGAGCTTGGTAGACTAGTGCAAAATTTTGCAGATGTCTGGGAGAATCAAGCCTTGAGAGTAAATGTAGAAAAGAGTAAAGTGATGGTATTGCGAAAGGTGACTCCCAGTGTGATGATACAGTGAATGGAGAGAGACTGGAATTTACGAGAGAGTTCAAATACCTGGGCGGTAGAGTGATATAGAGAAGGAAAGTGGCTGGTGCTACGAGGGCCTTGATAAGGAACAGAAGCTTGAGTGTTGCAGCTGAACGAGGCTTACATAAAGGAGTGTTACTGCCACCATTAACCCCTTAACTGTGGGGTGTCACTTTCGTGATGCTCGGGAGCAATGGATCATACCACGGGGCGTCACTTTTGTGATTCTGCGTTATTTTGAATTCTCCCGGGCTTACAAATGGTGGCTTGTATTAGTACTGCCAATGTCCAACACTAGTCAGCACTCCTAATCTAATTTGTACTCCCATCCATTGTTGACAATTTAGCCATTTTTCCCCGTTCTTGAATCCCCTCCCTACCTCCCCTCCATTACCCTCTCCTCTCACCTGGCCGGTTGCGCTGCGCTAAGCAAATCTTCCCCAGAATTTTCCACTGATTTCATCCATTGAAATAAGCCCTATGCCCTATTCTTATACAAAATAATATATACAAAAAAGAAATAAGGTAAGTGATAGTCCCATACACCTGGAATTGGCTAATTATCACCTGACAACACCTCACATGCACTCGTTTGCTAATTTTCGTTGTTTATTTCCCCTCGAAATATGCCGTATAATCTATTCTCGTAAAAAAAATGTATATATGAATGGAAGGGAGAAGCCTAAGTGATATTTACATTTACCTGGAACTACCTAATTTATTATGTATTGTCTAGATTTCCTGCCAATCACTTCATAGTGTATATATTAGCAGCTGTCACCACGCCGACATTGGCAGCCCTTCACTGCCCCTAGGCAGCACCATTCAGTTTACTGTCGTCTTCAAGGTGAAACCACGTCGGATTCGCGCCTGTCCAATTCCGCCGCTTTTTAGCCCCATGCAAAGGGCCCTGTGACCTCTACCCCTACAAAACTTTGTGTGGAAAGGGGTAAAGGGCTAAGTGACTGCTGTGGAACGTGAACTGGCTAATTTATTAATAATAATGATGGACAATGACTACGATCTTTCTGGTGACTCTAAAACAGTGCAAATGGAAATGTAAATAATGTGTAAATAATGTGTAAACAGCAAGTGAAAGCAATGAATGTAAATATAACTGAACAGTGGAAAATAGTTTTATAAGTTACTGCAAGTGACAGTGCATAACATAATGTAAATAAAATAGAAATGTAAATAATGTAAATAAAATAGAGAATGTAAATAGAAATGTAAATGAGTAGTAATATAAGAGTACGAGTATATATACTAGGAGTAATGAAAGTGAAAGTTTCACTCTAGCATGTATGAATACTATGAGTTATGAAAGTGAAAGTGAAAGTGACAGATTCGCTCTCAACGCTAGTATACAGGACGAGAAAGTGAATGCTACGTATTTTACTGAAAGAGAATTCGAATGCCTACAGTGACAATAAACTTCTGTTACTGAAGGAACCTTATGGATAAAGACTGCAGATATAAATAAGTGTTATATAGTAATAGAAATATAAAGTGTGAGTGTTTTTATGAATAATAAATGACAGTATACCAGCGGCGAGCGAGCACAAGTGGGAAGCTGGTACACGCTCGTAATTTTCATTGCTTTCACAGTTTTTTTTTTTTTTTTTTTTTTTTGAGTATGGATTCCAAACTATTTGAAAATCATAGAATAGTGTTTCTAGTGATAATATCAGGCTGTGGTAATCATATTACGGGGTGTCGGGAAGTGTAAAGTGGAGACTCCTTTACACAACTTCAGAAGTCTCCACAAGTCCTACGGTACCCGACGAAGGCTCAACAGACATCCCAGGGGAAAGCTCAAGGTATGTACCATAGGCATATTTAATTATAATATTCTAGGACTAATAACTGATTTCTGGCAAATATTTTTACAAAGTCTGGGGAAGGGGGGATAGAATACTTCCCCAGTATACCCTGCTTGTCGTAAGAGGCGACTAAAAGGGACACTTTTATCTACATTCTTTTTGCTCTCTTTCTTTCCCTTGTACTTTGTCTGTCCAAACCCTCTGCATTTTACTTTCATTTAGTTAATTTCCTCTCTCCACTGTCTGGTTCCTGCGAGTCACTGGCATTGGCTCCAGGGTAAAATATTTTACTGCCTAAGAAATCTTGATGAACTCTGGTGACGAAGCAATGGCCCTCAGTTCCGTGCAACCCTTAAGTGGGCAGGGGGTGCTAAGAATCCCACGGTGTAAAAATAAGTTCATACATCCAAAAAGAACCTTAAGAATAGGAAACTGGAATGTTCGAACTCTCAATCAGGCTGGTAAAATGGAAGAACTTATTTCAGTGTTCAAGGAATACAAGATGGATATTTGTGCTCTTACAGAAACGAGGTTGCTTGGAGTTGATAAAATGAATTTGGAAGATGGTATTACTATGTTGGTTTCTAGTAGGAGTGATGGAAATCATTACCAAGGAGTAGGCTTACTGCTGAGTAGAGATGCTTGTAAGGCAGTATGTGAGTTTGAACCAATTAATGAGCGCTTGCTTTATGCTCGTTTAAAATCTGACCATGGTAATATCAGTATGGTTGTAGTGTATGCTCCGACAAATGAGGCTGCTGATGAAATGAAGGATGACTTTTATGAGAAGCTGCAGGATGTAGTGAATAGAGTGGCAAGACATGATGTGTTAGTTTGCATTGGTGATTTTAATGCGATTGTTGGCAATAGAAGGGATGAATTTGAATATTGTATGGGTAAGGAGGGTGTTGATATAAGAAACGAAAATGGGGTGCGACTTGGAAGATTTTGTTCGGCAATTGACCTTATAATTGGTGGAACTATCTTTGAGCATAGAAAAATACATAAGACTACTTGGATTTCACCATATGGTAAATATTGTAACCAGATTGACCACATTGCAATTAGCAGAAGGCATAGGAGTTATTTGCAAGATGTTTGCATAAGGAGGGGGGCAGATATAGGTAGTGATCATCAACTTGTTGTGTCAAAGATTAAAATAAAACTTAAGAGAAACGTTAATGGTAATTGTACAGGAGGTAATAATTATGATTTTGATGAGCTGAAAAGTGATGAAAGCACGAGGGAAAAGTTTCGGTGGGAATGTAGAAACAGGTTTCTAGTCCTGCAGACTTTGATGGAATCTGAAGACAATGATATTAATCAAATGTGGAGAGAGGTAAAAGAGGTTTTGCATGAGAGTGCTAAGGTTAATATTAAGAAAAAGGGAAAAGCGAGAAGGAAAAAGTGGATGTCAGATAAAACATGGAATGCAATTCAGAAAAGGAAAGAGGCTAAGTTAAGAAGTGAAGAACAACATGTTGATGGCCAAGTACTTGAAGTACTTAGACCAAAGTACTGGAGTTTACATTCTGAAGTAAAAAGACTCGTTAGACGTGATAAGAGGAGACTATATGATGAAAAGGCGACAGAGACAGAAATTAAATTAAGTAAAAATGACGGTCAGAGCACAAGAGCAGCGTATCAGGGCCATAAAGGAGTTAACTGGGACTGAAAAGAGAAGGAAGGCGATACCTGTACTAGATAGAAATGGTAATTTGATGACTAAAGATTTAGATATAAAAGGAAGGTGGAAAGAGCACTTTGAATCTGTTCTAAATAGACTAATCCCAGCTAAAGAGGACATTTTGCCAGCCGAGAGAGATTTGCAGATAGAAACAGGGGATATAACTTTGGAAGAGGTAGCAAAATCTATAAAGGCGTTAAAGAATTTTAAGGCCCCAGGTGAGGATGAAATATTCCCTGAAATGCTTAAGGTGGAAAATGAGTTGATGAATGCGCTTTTGAAACTTTTTAATGTGGCTTGGGATAAAGATGGAATTCCAGAAGAGTGGAAAAATGAAGTGATTATAAAAATACCAAAAAAGGGAGATTTAAGTGCGTATGGCAATTGGAGGGGGATAACTTTGACACCTGTAGTTGCAAAAGTCTTTTCCAAAATCTTGTTGAACAGAATAGAGCCAGTAATTGATAAAATTTTAAGAGAAGAACAAGCGGGATTTAGAAAGGGTCGAGATTGTAATGATCAGATTTTTATTGTAAGGCATCTAATGCAACAAGCTAATGAGATAAAAATGCCACTTAGTATGTGTTTTGTGGATTTTGAAAAGGCATTGGATAGTGTTTCACGTGGAGCTATGTTGAAAATTATGAGATTCTATGGTATACTAGAAAAGTTTGTAAATATTATTAGAAGCCTGCATGAAGGTACTTTTTGTAAGGTAATGGTGGGTGGTTCTTTGAGTGATCCATTTCAAGTTAGGTCAGGAGTGATTCAAGGAGGAGTTCTTTCGCCATTGTTGTTTGTTTTGGTTATGGATTATGTTATGAAAAAGGTTGTAAGGAGAACAGGTGCAGGAATTAACTGGAAAGAAAATAAGAAGCTGATGGATTTGGACTATGCTGATGATATTGTACTGATTTGTGGAAGTACTTACGAGATGCAGAGGGTGCTAGATTGTCTGGTGGAGGAAGGAGAAAAAGTGTGATTGGTAATTAATTGTGGAAAGACTGAAATTATTAATATGAACGTGGAGAACCAAATCGATTTTGTAATTGGGAATAATGTGGTGAAGAATGTAGAAAACTTTAAATATCTGGGAACGATTGTATCATCTAATGGATCATTAAACAATGAAATTGAGGAGAGGATTAGACAGGCTTGGCGTGCTATTGGAATGTTGAAATCTGTTTGGAATAATAATATGCTTTCGGTACATACTAAGGTGAAAATTTACAAGTCCATGGTTAGACCATTTTTAATTTACGGGCATGAGTCATGGTACAGTACAATTGCAACAGATCAGAAAGTATTAGGATTTGAGAATAAAATACTGAGAAGGATTCTTGGGGTAAAGTGGCAAGACAGAGTTACAAATGCAAGAGTAAGGGATATTACGAGAGTGGAACCAGTTAATGAATATGTGAGACTGTCTCGCTGAGAAGTGGCTGGGGCACATATACAGAAAAGAAGGTAGTTTAATACAGGATGTGCCAGAGTGGACTGCTAGAGGAAGAAGAGGTAGAGGTAGGCCGAGGGAAACCTGGTTGAGGACAATGAAAAAAGAAGCAGGAGAGGAGTGTTGGTGGGACCTGAAGGAGATGGCAAGAGACAAATATTGGTGGAGAGAGTTCATTGAGGCCCTATGCATCCCGTGGGGTGCCACAGGAAATGATTGATTGATTGATTGAATGTTGGAGCACAAATATCCCCACGGGACACGCAAGGAGTGCCAAAACAACCCCGCAGTTTAGGGGTTAACATACGGATGTGAGACTATGGTGTGGCACGAAAATGAAAAGTCAAGAGCAAGAGCAGTGGAGATGGGACTGCTGAGGAATGTGAGTGGGACAAAGAGAGTGGACAGGATACAGAATAATGTGATTCGTGAAAGATGCGGAGTGAGGATGTCTGGACACCAGAATCGAAGAGAGTGTACTAAGACAGTTTGGTCATGCGGAGAGAATGAAGTACAATAGAGTGCTGAAAAAGGTATATCTGAGCTAATTTGAAGGAGGGAGGAGGTGAGATAGGCCAGGGAGAAGGTGGAGGGATATGGTGGATGAGTGTGTGACGGCCAGAGGTATGGAAGTTGGTGAGGCTGAGGAACTGACAAGAGACCGAGCTAGCTGGATGAATTTTGTGTGAAGCGCATAATCATGGATTTGGCGTCCCTTTTTAACGTGACAGCAGACAGATATATGTGAAGCTACAGAACGTGGTGAAATTTTTTGGCATATCTGGTGGAGCCAGGATTTCGAGGGCTTGAATGGTGAGTGAATGGAAAGACGACCCATTGAACTGGGCAAACTTTGGCTGTCTGGACGTTGCTACTCCTCACCCTGCCCTAAAGTAGGAAAGGAGGTCCGGATGATGATGATGATGATGATAGTGATGATGATAGTGATGATGATGATGATGATGAAGATGATGAGGATTAGCCATAGCATTCTTATTACAATTGTAATGATTATTATTACGGTATTGTTATTTATCAGTATTTAATTTTTATCATTATGACGAGTATGGCTATGATTTTCAGTGCTATGCTATTTTATTACTGATATTATTATTTTATTAATATTATTAATATTAGTGTTAGGACTAACTGTTTGCTCCCATGGTCATTGTAACAATTATTATTATTATTATTATTATTATTATTGTTGTTGTTATTATTATCCTTATTAGTATTTATTAATATTGTTATTATCATTATTATTATTATTGTTGTTGTTGTTGTTGTCGTGTTGTTTTTATTATTATTTGTCTCCCATTTTATGACTGCTGTTTTTGTTCAAGCCCGTTTTATTTTTACCAATATTACTATTATTATTATTATTATCATTATCTACGGATATTCTCGTTCCACAATTTCAGCTCTCCTCGACATCACCCTGTTGCCTTTCTTTAGGACAATCTACGCTTCAGGAAGACCATTTGCACACAGTGATATATATATATATATATATATATATATATATATATATATATATATATATTTATATATATATCTACACTGCATGAGGCATGTCACGTACGACTACACGCGGGCGGCTGAAGCCTATGAAAAACGGCGGCAGCCATCCTGGTGGTCCCATCAAACCCAAGTGCCCGCGTAGATACACACGTAACGCGACCCAAAAAACGGAGAACTTCCATCTGAACTGAGGCACCTGGGTTATTAATTTGGGAGTTTCTCATTTACTACCATAAATAAGTCACTGGTAAAGAAAAACCCACCTAGTATACCACTACTGCCCTTTATGGTGTCATAATATGAATGATGCCAATCTGATCACCATCGGTGTCCTGTCATTAAACACCCGATTAGCTGGATACATCTACACCGGCCTTTTTCATGCTGTCAAATATTATTTTAGTGTACGACCTTTTTTATAACTCGAATTCCACACAAACAAGTAGTCTAGCCAAGTAGTCTGGCCAGTCTCGTCAAATGACTCTTCAACAAAGTGCTCAAAGCAGAGCACAGATGTCTTACTGGGTATCCGCTTATCACGTGTTGACAAGCCTCATCTTCAGGATGTCTGGACGTCCATGTGAGAATCTGGAGAACACACATTATAATTAGCTACATACAGTAGATGGTTCAAAAGGTTTGCAAATGCCATCAAAATTTGCTACATTGCTAGAAAGAACTCTCAATTTCCATGACACCCTCCATGTAATTCAGTGCTTACTGAGCCATCAGGCCGCAATTTGATGACAATCCCCCACACTGGGGACTTGCACCAAAAAATTTTGTCAGTAAATATGTGGCGCACCACAGACAGTGGTGGCACTTCCAGTTTTACACTATTTTTCAACTGAAATATGTATGGAATACTTGAATGTTGTCAAATATTGCCTAATCAAACTCTGCTTGTTTAATCATCAAACAGAGTTTAAATGAGAATAAACAAGCACCGCGATTGTTTGTAGTGTGAAACAAGTTTAGTGACATTAAACTTTTGGTGTGAGTGGCCACTGATTATCAAAACAGTCAGAGAAGCCATATTTTGTTGTTGTTGTTTGCCCTATTATTAGAAAATGCAACCAACAAATAGGCTACACTGACAAAGAGAATAGGGAAGCATGGATAAAGAATCCAGTGCCAGTTTTGCCGTATCACAGTAATTTTCTAGCACATTCGAGTGTTGTCAGCAGAATTTCTCTCTATGATTACATACATAACCTGAACCTGTGGCAAGGCTCAGTTGAACAGTATATTCAGATATCTCATTAACCCAGTTTTTCCAAACGACCTTAACCAGGTCTTCTGCATTCTTTGATGCCTTAAGATATAAAATATGGAAGAATACAGTGAGATAGGTAGGTAGTTGGCATAAATCAGCTCTAGGCATACTCACCGATGAAACGCCTGTCCACAGTCCTTAAACCGCCTGTTGGTGCAGTTGATTGCTGCACACGATGGCATGGTGTTGAATATTAACTGTATCGGTTGTTTTATCTCCAAACTAGCATGTGTAGTCTCAGCTTCAAACAAGAAACAGTAAAACCGTACACTGTTGAATGCATAAACCAGTGCGTCGACGATCGTCTTGGGACTGCCAAGATGGCGGCTGCTGGCCTCATCTCCAGAGGGGAATGTCGTATCCACCTGTGTATATATCGATGTTTGCACGTAGAGATGCGGCCAGTATAAAGGTGTACACACACACACACACACACACACAGTGGGAGTCACAGATAGCAGACGTGCGACCTCGGCGCTCCGAACCAGCATGGCCAGTGGCATTACCTAAATTAGTATCTTTATGTGAGTCAAGTTCTGTACCAGGTTAGACTAAATGATTTTTCATTATTAAAAGAAAAAAATAAATAAGAAGTTTAAACAAAACTTGTTCAAACAGAAAAGAGAACCAAGAGGCAAAAGAATGCGCTCAGTCAGCTAAGGTTTGTTTAGACTACAGCTGCATGGGGTATGTAAGTACATGTACTCTGTGCTTCTAGTATTGCAAAATGGACACATACTTTAGTAAAGCAAATTTGAAAAAGAAAAGGGATAAAGGTAGAAAGCAAGATGATAATTTCTACCAAGAACTGGTTGAAGTGGAGACGCACTACAGACTGGTTGAACGTGTACACAAACTAGAGATGTCTTTCAAAAATGAAATTGATGAAATAAAGAAGCAGATGCACTTGCAAAAGGAAGAAATAGAAAAACTAGGAAGGGAGCCCAACAAGAAAGATACAACCATCAGTGAACTAACAATGGAATTGAGTACACTTAGGAAGAAAATGAGTGAAATGGCAAGTTCAGTAGTCAATCACGAGAGTGTTATGGAAGAGTTCAAAAATGATACAGAGACAATTAGACAAGTAAGCAGTCTGATAGACCAAAGCAGTGATATTGAGGAGAAGATAACACAGGTGAATGAAGCTGTGCAAAGCTACAAAAATGATGTGGAAACCACGTATGCTGAAATGATGAAAGTAAAGAAAGACTAAGAAACAAGGGTGGAGGAAAAAAAGCATTAAACAGGAAGTGAAAAGAATAATCCAAAACAATCCAAAGTTAGTCAGAGATTCAGGAGATATAAACAAATCTATAGCAATCACTGGTATAGAAGAGGAAAAAGTAAAAAACAAGATCACAAGAGACAAAAAGGAGATGGCAAATGTAATGAGCTTACTGAAAGAAGTATCAGACGAAATCTGTAGTAAAGACATAGAGGAACACAAAAGGTTAGGGAAATACGAGGAAAGCAAGACAAGACCTCTAAAGGTGACTTTACAGAGTGTAAACACTGTGGAGGAGATACTAAAAAATGCAAAGAATCTTATGGAAAAAGAGTTCAAAAATGTATGGATAAAAAAAGATGCCTAACACAAGAGGAACTGGAAATACTAAAAGAGAAGAGGAAGGAAGCAAAAACAAGAAATGAGGGAAGATCAGAAGAGAACAAATTTTTTTTACAAAGTAATAGGATTGCAGGTACGAAAGTGGTACATAAACAGGATGGAATAAAAAGGAGGAAGGTAGTAAAACCATGTCATAACAAGTATATAAGCAAGATGATAAAGTTGATGTAATCAAATGTGGATGGAATGGTATCTAAATTACTAGAGATGAATGATTATGTCAGAGAAAATGAACCACAAATAATATGCCTAATTGAAACAAAATTAACACCAAGGATATCCAATGACATACTAAACTTAGAGGAATACAATATATGGAGAAGAGACAGAAATTTAAAAAAAGGAGGAGGAATTATAATATTAACTAAGAAAAATCTAAAAGTCAATGAAATAAAACGAGATATACCATCACAAGTAGAACTGATTGCAGTAGAGATCAACACATCTGAAGGGAAAGTAATTGTAGCCAATTTGTACATGCCACCCAGATCAAACTCATGGGAAAGAGACGAATATGAGCTTACTGAAAGAGAGTACAGTTCAGATTTTAAGATCATTACTACATAAAATCGAAGAGAAATCGGAAAGAATTATACTAACTGGAGATTTTAATACAAATAAAAATTGGAATACTCTAGATATAATTAGCCAAGAATGCTGTTGGGACCAAAAGCTCCTGGATCTCGTGCAAGAGTTTTTTCTAACGCAACAATGTGAGGGAAACCACCAGAAAAAGAGGATTCGATGTACCTTCAGTGCTAGATCTAATATTTACTAGGCAAGAAAATGATATTGACAGTTTAATATATCACCCTCCACTCGGCAAAAGCGATCATGCAGTACTAAATTACAACTTCAGGATAGCATATGACATAGTTAACAGCAATGAAAGTTACAAAAAGAGCCTAAACTATAAAAAGGGAAATTATCAAGACCTAAAGAAGACCTAAAGAAGTATTTCTTAGAAGTTGATTGGGAAAATGAGCTTAGAGGACAAGATTTAAATGCTGTATATAAAAAAATTTGTGAATTTTATGAAATAGGAGTCCAGAAGTACATCCCACAGCACAAAGAAGCAGATAAGAAAATACAGAAATGGTTCAATACAGAATGTAAGAAATCAAAAGAAAGAAGAGATTTGTTGTGAAATAGATACAGAAGACACAATAGTGAAAGGGCGTATAATAATTACAAACAGGTAAGAAACGATTATACAAGAATAAGGAGGGAAGCCCAAAAACAGTTTGAGGAGGATATAATAAGTAAAAATTGTGATCAACCAAAGCAGTTTTACAGCTACATCAGAAGCAAAACCAAAGTAAAAGATATAATACAATCCATTACGGACGAGGGAATCATTTATACGCAAGAGAAAGATATTTGTGAAGCATTAAATAAGAATTTCCAATTAGTTTTTACAAAAGAAAAAAATTTTGAAAGGGACTATGTGGAACATGCGTGTCCACACATACTACCAGATATACAAATAGCAGAAAAAGTAATACAGGAGGAGTTAAGTAAATTAGACAGAGGAAAAGCAAGTGGTCCTGATGAAATTTCATGTTGGGTACTACAAGAATGTGCAAAGGAGTTAAGTAAACCATTATTTTTAATTTTCAAGAAATCCTTGAGTCAAGGTAAACTACCTCATATTTGGAAGAAAGCAAATATTGTCCCCTAATTCAAGAAAGGAAATAGACAAAATCCACTCAACTACCGACCAGTATCACTGACCAGTGTTGTAAGCAAGGTATTAGAAAAGCTTGGGTAAATCACCTAGAAGAACACAGTATGATAACAGAAAGACAGCTTGGTTTCAGAAAAGGAAAATCATGTGTTACTAATCTGTTGAGCTACTATGACAGAGTAACAAACACAATACAGGAAAGAGAAGGATGGGTGGACAGTATCTATTTAGATTTCAAGAAAGCTTTTGACACAGTATCACAGCAAAGACTTTTATGGAAACTGTACCATCAAGGAGGAATTCGAGGCAAACTGTTTTGTTGGATGCAAGATTTTCTCATAAAAATAGAAATGAGAGCAGTACTAAGAGGAAACTACTCATCATGGAAAGAAGTGACTAGTGGAGTACCACAGGGTTCAGTGCTGGCACCAAACATGTTTTTAGTGTATATAAGTGATATAAACAGTAACACTGGAAATGAGAGCTATCTGAATATGTTTGCAGATGATGCAAAAATACAAAGGAGAATTACTAACACAGACTCTTGTAAAGAGCTACAAGAAGAATTAAATAAACTTCATGAATATAGTAATACATGGCAAATGGAACTCAATGTGGACAAGTGTCATGTAATCAAGTTTGGTAAAAGTGGAAAAAGACCTGATTGGGATTTTAAGTTACGAAATAAAACCCTACACACATCAGAAAGAGAGAAGGACCTAGGTGTGATTATCAATAACAAACTATCTCTGGCTGACCACATCAGCGAGAAGGTATGGAACATGTATACACTGCTTGCAAATATGAGAATAGCATTCACATACATAAATGAAGACATGCTAAGAAGGATAATAACATCATTCATTAGACCAACCCTGGAATATGCATCAGTAGTCTGGAGTCCTCATCTCAAAAAACACAGACAAGATGGAAAAAGTTCAAAGGGCCGCTACAAGATGGATACCAAGCTTAAGGGATCTAAGCTAAGAAGAAAGACAAAATAAACTGAATCTACCAACACTACAGGAGAGAAAGAAAAGAGGTGACATGATAATGCTATATAAGTGCATATCAGGGAAGGAGAAAATAGACATAAATGATTACTTAACATATAGAGAAGCATCATCAAGAGGACACTGCAAAAAACTGCATAAAAAGAGAGGTGATAAAGACGTAAGGAAATTCAGTTTCCCAAACAGAGCAACTGATCAATGGAATGCACTACCGAATAAAATAGTGTGTGCCAAAACAATTCACAAATTTAAGGATATGTACGATAAATATGGTTTAACCCGCCCAATCCCAACGTTTTCTGAGCTTTGGTCCGCCCCAGTCCCGGCTTTTTTGGACCATTTTTTGTTTTAGCTCAAACATTCGCCTTTGGTCAGAAACTAAGGAAAATCACAAAGAAAGGTGTCCCTTGGGTCCAGAAATGGCTTACCTGGAGCACCTAAGTTTGACAGGTACTGCCATGCTCTATGAGTAGTCTTTTCGCCATACGTTTTCTATGGTGGCACGGGTACTCTGAACTGATGCAGTATACGTATATTATCATGTATTCATATGTTGGAAATATGTTTACCAGAAGTGTATTGGGTTTTATACAGAAAAAAATGAGAAATAAGGTATGTACCATTGTGCGACCCTAGCGAAATCGATCGATTATGTCACCGATGGATAACAAACATCGTTATTTCATCAGCTATTGTATTTTTTCATGTTCCATATTACTTCCACAATAACATCATACCATTTTCAACTTTACATAATTGTTTGTACATATTTTGAGGCATTATGACAAGAATTAGCATAAAAGTAGCGCTTATTTACCAAGTGAGATCATTTTATTTCATGCTTTTTTCAACTCAGATTCTATTTTTTCACGTTTTAGATTACTTATAACATAATATATAACCCATTTACATGTTATACAATTAGTTTTATAGATGTACTTGCTTTACGAAAAGAATTAGCATAAAAATAGCACTTATTTACCAAGTGACAACTTGGTCTTTCATGCTTTTTTCAACTCAGATTCTATTTTTTCACTTTTTTGATTACTTATAACATAACATATTACCCATTTACATGTTAGACAATTGCTTTTACCGAAGTACATGCTTTATGAAAAGAATTAGCATAGAAGTAGCGCTAATTTACGTAGGTAAATCATGTCATGTCATTTTTTTCACCTCTGAATTTATTTTCTCCCCCTTTATAGTACTTCTCACATTACATTCTGGCCTTTTCCATGTTAGACATTTGCTTTCACAGTAGCACACGATTTACAGTAAGCCTTATCCTAATAGAGAGAGAGAGAGAGAGAGAGAGAGAGAGAGAGGTGGGATGGTGGTACACTGGGAGACAGCTTATCTCATAACTGGTGGCTAACTTTAGAGCCCTTGGGGAATTTCCCACTCCTCTTACACCGTGAACAGAATTCTTCCTAGCGCTTATTTATCTACTGACTGTATGTTCTGTGACTTTCAACTTAGACTATTTTTCAACTTACATACTAACTTTACAGTAACTATACAACCTCCTATGATTAGTATCACATAAGATAACATGGCACTATTATGATACTGAGCGACACTATCGCGTATGTACAGGCCTTACCACACTACACACACTTTCAATAGTGGCTGTTATTATGATACTCACGGAAGCACGGTTGCAGGCAGAGAGCAACGTTGCACTCCACACACCTTTTATAATACTTCAAATATAACATATTACCCCTTTACATGTTATACAATTGATTTTATAGATGTACATGCTTTACGAAAAGAATGAGGATAGCAATAGCGTAACCACGTGAGTTCAGGTCACTCGAAATCTAATTATTCACCATTTATAATACTTCCAATATAACATATTACCCCTTTACATGTTATACAATTGATTTTATAGATGTACATGCTTTACGAAAAGAATGAGCATAGCAATAGCACTACCACGTGACTTCAGGTACCGTCATTATTTTTTCAACTCAAAATCTAATTATTCACCTTTTATAATACTTCCGTTATAACATATTACCCCTTTACATGTTAGACAAGTGCTTTCACCTTCTGCTAACTCACACCACGCCTAACACGAACACCACGCGGACGTGTTGCTTCCCCCACACCACTCTCACTTTCACGAATCTGTCTGCGCTCTCCCGCCCCAACACTTTCACTTTCTGCTGCCCTAACCATCCCCACACCACTACTTCCTGCCACAGAACACATAGAAGGAACATACCTGTGGAACAGTCGCGATGTGACGTCTGTCCCAGTCCCACGTGGCGATATCTTTTCCTTCCCCAGCGAGGAAAATACGCCACCATGTACTGCTTCCTCGTCCTCGTCCTCGTCCTCGTCCTCATCTGATGGTATGTGTTGCTGCCTAGATGCAGCACGTGGTGCAGGCTGGCTGTCCCCTGCCCTCCTATATGTTATATATTTGACCTTCCTTGGGGAAGGGACCTTCTCAGGCTGCACGTAATCGACATCGAGGGTGTCGTCGTCCAGTGGGGAATCACTATCCCCCGTAAAGGTATCCAGGGCGACTTGTATCTCCTCGTCTGACAGCCCACGATGTGCCATGTCTGACCTGGGTGACTGCTGACAGGTAAGTGGACGTTCACAGGGTCAGGTGGGGTTAATCTGGGTCTAGGGGATTATCCGCCTGGCGGCGAGTAGGTGAGGCTTGCATAGGCAGGCGAAACAAAAATCAGGCGTGAATTTTGAAAAATGTGAAAATTATGCAACTTGCAATGTTGCCGCGTTAATTCACATCGCCGGGACATGAGTGCACATCATGTGCGGACGTTAATTCACGTCGCCGGGACGGCGCGGTTTAAGACACGGGACTCATTCCTGTAAAGATACAATTAGGTAAGAACAAGTAGGTAAGAACACACCTCTGGGAAGTTGTTGACCCCTTACATGACTACACTAACACCACAAGGGCTAACATTCCTCAAAATCACTAAATTCTCTACACCAAGGCTTACCAACCTTTTCCCACCAAGTACCCCCTGAGTTATCAGACCATTCACCCATGCCCCCATTATCTGACACAGAATAGTAATATATTAAGACTATTATAGGTACTGTGATGGATATTATCAAATTACCGAAATTTTAATGCTTTTATTAAGCAATTAAATATGAACATCATAGTCTGTGTTCAGTGATATTACACAAAAGTAAAACTATATTTACTTTATGAAGAAAACAAACATTAACTCTAGTTCAGTGTAGAATGGGTCTATTTTGGCTAGTGTAAGACTATTGAAATAATGATTACTTCCTTTTGCAAGTAAGCATTAACACCATGTTTTAAATATGGCAACCAGTGTTAACACGCATCTGCCACGTAACGTCAATACACATCACAATCGGCTGCTACAGGGCCCCCGTGTAGTGGCTACACACGCAAGTGTCTTCCCAGCACCTATTGTACCCGTGACCATTTTCCCTCATTACCATAGTGTAACAAGGTACCTAAAGTACCCCACTGATACACGGTTCAATCTGTACACGGCATTATTACAGGGTGGAGTGATGTTTTCCTCAGCCTCTTCATCCGATTCCATCCAGTCACCTGCCGGGCCGATTGCATCACTACCCCAGCCAAAGTTCAGCCCTTACTGCCGAGGAAAGGGCTTGGTGACTGCCATAGGTCATGCCCTGGAGGAAACTGTGTTTTCCTTCAGCATGAGTGGTAAGACTTCCTCCAAAGCAGGGAGAAGCTACCATATAGAGAGTGAAGTATCTTGCCCTCCATCCCCAACCCACCCTGAGAAAATTGAAAAGCCTCTCAAAATGCTACAGGAGGAGGGCAGGGCCTATGACAGTGACAAATTCACTTCTGAGAAAGAGCCAGAGGACCCTGATCACCAAGAAAACGAGGGAGATCGTGATGGTCATCTTCTTCATAAATGCCGCCGCCGCATCTCAACTCCACTCTCACGCCCAGTTCACTGCAGTCTCTCCCTCCAGCGTCCCTTGTCGCCACAATCCAGCACTTTGAGGGCATTATCTCCACAACCTGGCCCTTCATGTGTGGAAAATTCCACTCTACCCTCACATGGTGTGCCTAGGCCGCCAGTACCTCCCCAGGGAAGCCCCATGTCAGGTGAGTCATCATCCCCCTACTCCCCCACCTCTGACTCTCCTTCCCTTTCCCTCCGAGCCCGTGGCTGTCCCCGTGGGCGTGGACGGGGGCATGGGCATGCACGTGGTGTGAAAAGATGTGCTGGCCAAAAGTCACGGCTAAGGCTCCCAGGTGTTGGGAATAGGGATACCTTTGTGTGGGAGGAGGGGGCAGGATTCGAGTCCTCTATGCCTGTCTTTGATGCGGAAGGGGCAGGTATGCAGTTTGATGAGCTGTTGCCCTGACCCCGGACTATGATGCTTTTTTTCAAGGCCATCTTTACCACTGCCATTATGCATTACCTGGTGGCGGAAATAAGCTATCACCAGACTATCAGTGTGTGCTGGCTGGAGGTTTCTGCCAGTGAGAGTACAAAAATGAAGGATTGGGTACCAGTGGAGGTGGGGTGAGTTATTTGTGTGGCTTGCTTCTACCAAGATGATGGCTCACGTGAAAAAAACATGTGCTGCATGAATATTGGTCAGTAGACAAACTTGTAGGCACAACTGTCTTTGGGAAAAATATGGCCCGTGATAGGTAAATGGACATATTAGAGCTTCTGCACTTCACCAGGATTTATGGCTCAGCACCCAATGACAGGTTAGGGAAAATAAGACCGCCTCATCACGCCATCGCAACCTCACCACCCCGCAAAACCCCTCGTTCCGCCTCACCACTTCCTACAACTTCAAGAGCCACTTCACCACCCCTCACCACCGTCCGTACTAGTGTAGTGTTACGATGCAAGATACAGAAGTGTAAGATAGTAGTATTGTGTAAAGCAGATTATGTTTTGTAAGTGACTTTTGTACAGAGATTTATCTCTGTTGACTTTTGACCTGCTAGGGTAGGGCAGAGATGGGTAAAAGTTCTCCTGCACTGACTCTTTTCATCGCATCAATCACTCGAGGTGAGTAATCATTCTGCTCTATATTTATTTCTTAGTTGCCAGCCCCCTTCTGTTTCCATTGATTATTACAGTCTTTTTGCCCTAGATAGAGTGGTGATCATTGCAGGTTCTGTTTGTAATGTAAGTGAATAGGCATAGGGTATGGAAAATGCTGTCTTACAAGGCAACTGTGTGATATGCCGATTTTATCGTAATTTGATCGCGTGAAGTTAGCCCCAACAAATATCTAGCCCCTTCCACCTTCCCCTGCCAGCCTTGCAAGTATCAATATATGTTCCTGTATTTTATCCATGTATTTTTTTTTTCCCGTCTATGACTCTGAACTAATCGCAATTATTGCAGAATCACGTAGAAAGCAATATAATTATGCGTAGGACGTGAGTATGATATCGCACACAGTTACCGTGCGATACTCCAGTGTTTATTGTATTCTGACCGTGAAAAGTGTTGGGAAACATCCAGCTCTGCCCTTCTTCCTTACCCAGGCAGAAAATATCATACTTTCCCACACTCATGACAAACAGACAGCAACATATATTGCGAAACTAACAAGGTAAAATGATAGTGAAAGGTGAACGTGTTATTACGGAAAAAATATGTTTCCCCCCGTCTGTAAACGTATTAATTTCTGCTTTCTCTCTCTATTCGTAATAATTAGACTTATTCGTAATTTTGATACTGCATTACGATTCTATTTTTAGCCATGCACATGGTGTGAGAGCGGCAAGCTACAACTCCGCTCCCCTATTCAATGCCGTTTTTTACTGTATGCGAATTACGCGGTTGCATCGGGCCCCCGAAGCCACCAGGGGGCCCCCGAGCTGCCATTATTGGATTATTTTTTATTAATCAAAATGTGTGTTGAGTCATTCTATATTCATGAACAAATTTTGTAGGGGGTACGGTGGACCCGCCAATTTATAGTAAGTGACATGGTGAGTAATGTGAGTAATGTATTTAACCCCTACACCGCGAGCTTGTTTACCAATGACTTGCGTGTGCCGCGGGGTTATTTGGGCTCCGACAGACTCTCAAAAAATATTTGCCAAAAATCAGTTATTAGTCCTAGAATAATAAAATTACATATGCTTATGGCACATACCTTCAGCTTTCTCCTGGAATGATTGTTGAGCCTTCGTCAGTTACCGTAGGACTTGTGGAGACCTCTGAAGTAGGGTAACGAAGTCTCCACTTTACACTTCCCGACAACCCGTAATATGATTACCACAGCCAGATACAAACACTATAAACACTATTCTACAATTTTCAAGTAGTTTGGGATCCATACTAAAAAAAAAAACACTGTGAAAGCAATGGAAATTACGAGCGCGTCTGATCGTCGCACTGGCACTAGTTCGCTCTTAGTAGTCTGTCATTTATTATTCATAAAACCCCTCACACTTTATATTTCTATTACTATATAACACTTATATATATCTACAGTCTTTATTCATAAGTTTCCTTCAGTAGTATTAGTTTATTGTCACTGTAGGGATTCAATTTCTTTCAGTAAAATACGTAGCATTCACTTTCTCGTCCTGTATACTGGCATTGAGAGTGAATGTCACTTTCATCTTCACTCTCATAACTCATAGCATTCAGACATGCTAGAGTGAAACTTTCACTTTCATTACTCCTAGGGTATATACTCGTATTCTTATAATACTACTCATTTACATTTCTATTTACGTTCTCTATTTTATTTACATTATTTACATTTCTACTTTATTTACACTGTGTTGTGCACTGTCACTTGAAATAACTTATAAAACTATTTTCCATTGTTCACGTATATTTACATTCATTACTTTAACTTGCTGTTTACACATTATTTACACATTATTTACAATTCCACTTGCACTGTTTTACTCAATAGAAAGATCGTAGTCACTCTTTTATCAATTGTCAGCCCTTTACCTCTTTCCACACGAAGTTTAGTAGGGGGTAAAGGTCACAGGGCCATTTGCATGGGGGTGAAAAAAGGCCTTGAAGTCAGCAAGAAGAAACATACGTACTCTCACTTCGGAAGTTGAGAGTAACCTGATAACGGAGGGCTAGCGTGGAGGCCTGCTAAGGGGTTATTCAGGGTTACCAATATTACTTCTTGAAACAGCTAAGTCTAGCACTGATATGATTGGCAGGAAATCTAGACAATACATTATAAATTTGGTAGTTCCAGGTGAATGTAAATATCACTTAGGCTTCTCCCTTCCCTCCTTACATGTATATTTATTTCGAAAATAGATTAGAGGCCTACTTAGGAGATATATTTTCAGAGCTACCAATGTTAGATCTTGAAACATCTTTGTTTAGCACTGATATGATTGGCAGGAAATCTAGACAATACATTATAAATTAGGTAGTTCCAGGTGAATGTAAATATCACTTAGGCTTCTCCCTTCCCTCCTTACATGTATATTTATTACGAAAATAGATTATAGGGCATATTTCAACGGGAAAAAAACAGCGAAAATTAGCGAACGAGTGCACGTGAGGTGTTGTCAGGTGATAATTAGCCAATTCCAGGTGTTTGGCACTCTCACTTACCTTATTTCTTTCTTGTATATATTATTTGGTATAAGAATAGGACATAGGGCTTATTTCAATGGATGAAATCAGTGAAAAATTCCAGGGAAGATTTACTTAGCGTAGCACGGCCGGGCAGGCGAGAGGATAGGGTAATGGAGGGGGGGTAGGGAGGGGAGTCAAGAACGGGGAGAAATGGCTAAATTGTCAACAATGGATGGGAGTACAGATGAGATTAGGAGTGCTGACTAGTGTTGGACATTGGCAGTACTGATAGATGATACAAGCTCCCACTTGGAAGCCCGGGTGAATTCAAAATAACACAGAATCACAAAAGCAACGCCCCGCGGTATGATCCCTTGCTCCCAAGCATCACGAAAGTGACGCCCCGCGGTTAAGGGGTGGTTAAATAAGAATCTCACAAAATTGGACTCGTTTCTTCTGAAATTTTCGGTCAGAATCTCATGAAATAGGAACGTTCGCAGTAAGGTGCAGATACTAGATACTGCCAGAATTTTTAATTTCCGATTTAATTTGAGGGCAATGCAGAATGCTCACATATGGGTGCTTTTTTTTTTTTCATAAAAATATCATGTACAATTTTTTCTCATTCATTTAAGGTGAGCCCCATGCCTAATAATGTCACAAAATACTTTGTGATGTTGTTCTAACGTTCTGCGGTGTTGGCTATATACGTCAAAGGATGAAGATTTATCGGTTTTACACATATGTACGAATATTTCTGGGTTCATACTTTTATTTAAATACTCCCAGTGGTCACCAGCAAAGGTATTAAAAGAAATAAATAAAAGTTTCTTCAAAGAGACTGCGGTTCCAATGGACAGAGATCGCAGGGGCAAAAGTACAAATTCGGCAAAGAATCTATGATTCATCTCTCAGGTCATACATTCAGAAACTTTTCACTATCTGAAAAGCAAATAATACTTAATATATGTCTAAAGTATTATTATTTACAGATAATGTGAGAAACTGCTTATATATCATCAATACCAACCATTATAACCATTGCTAAAATCCGTCACGTATAGGGTAAATAACGATCAGTATGACTAAGGGGCTATAGTGAATTCGTCTTAATATGAACTCACAGCATTGTAAAGTCATGGATATTGCTGCCAAGTCAAATAAGCAGATTTATTCGCCGTACAAAGATGGGGAAATCTGTCTCGGCTCCACACCACCTTAGAAGGTTTGTAATCCCGTACCATAGTTTCACAAAAAAGGGGCCACCAAACAGCATTTCACATACGGCTCCCAAAAGGCTAGAAACGGCACTGCCCCTATTCCTCATCAGATTTGACTAGGTGCTAATACACCCGACCTTCCACTTTCATCCTCCGTAGTCTAGCCGCGGTGGATGTGCAGTTTTCTCATTTAGGACTGAAAATTCAACCTTTTCACTCCCTTTTCCACCATGGGCCTAACGATAACGTAAAAAATAACTCTACCGTAAACATATTTTATATCAAAAAGGTGAAAAAATTCATAATAATTTTTTTTTTAGCCAATCCTAACACATTACATACGGTACTGAAATCATTCGATATCATCATATCCAATAATTATATGTGCAGCATTTCAGCACCAGTCACATTGTTTTGGGGGTTTTTAAAAAAACTATAACAACACGTGTGATGTTGCAGCGTGGCAGCACCTCCCAGTATTTTAATATTGGTTGCCAATATTTCCACAACTTTCGCGCTCCACTGCAAGCCACAGAATGGGTCTAGGAAGCTGGGATTTGCACTGTTAGATGTGTCTGAACTTTCCGTTCAATATGGTGAGCAAAAAAAAATCAATTTAAGAAATTTAGAAAATGGCCCCGGTGTTGGCCTGGGGTGCATGTAAAATTCCGGACCCATGGCCATGGAGTTAATAAACTTATGGCACGATAATTCTTGCACTCATTTCGCTCACTTTTAGTTTTGTACAGGGGTACTATCGCCCAAACAACTTATGACTTGCTTTCTTTAAGTTTCAGACAAACTCCCTGGGTCTGGCAATATTTACTTGATTGGGAGGTAGGAGACTGTAGCAGCCTTTGTCTGCCCTGCAAACGTTGTTTATGGTGAAAAGAAAAAAACTAATTTTGCGAAAATATTAGTTAAGTTTAGTGTTTATTTTCTTGTCAATAACAATAATTAAATAAAAAGCTACATCTGGCACATTTACAGCAGTCATCAAGACTCATGCCAGCAGTGTTACTAATGTAGCAACTTTCCTGCTAAATTTAAAAGTTTAAAAGAAATCTATCTGGTAAAAATTTAAATACTTTCTGTATATCTGGTGTTCTTTTAAAGTCCTGGCTAGCTTTTTTTTTCTTCTTCTTAATTTCCCCTAGTCTGGTGGATTTTTACCACTTTTTGGGACCAATCTAGCGTATTTCTAGTATTTTTCCTTTTGGCAACACTGCACACCAGGCCTTGCCTTAGATGTGGGTGGATGTGTTGTAAAAGAAATCTATCTGATAAAAATTTAAATACTTTCTGTATATCTGGCGTTCTTTTGAAGTCCTGGCTAGCTTTTTTTTTTTTTTCTTAATTTCCCCCAGTCTGGCGGATTTTTACCACTTTTTGAGACCAATCTAGCTATTTCTAGTATTTTTCTTTTGGTAACACTGCACACCAGGCCTTGCCATAGATGTGGGTGGATGTGTTCCGGCTTTTATTACGATCCCCCTCCCCCCTTTTTTATAATCTTTTTCATTTTCAGGTCTCTTCTTTGTCGCACTCTTGCTTTTGACAATCATTCTCTCCCTCTTTAGTTCTTTCCTGAAACTGCCCTACATATTCAATGCATGTTGGATTTTGATTATGAATAAAAATGACCAATTTTCCTCCACTAACTGCACTGGTTTCACTAACTTACCTGAATACCACCAGATTAATTTGCTTCTTGATAGCAACATAGGTGGTTAGGGGTTGTTCTTGGGCACATGCAGTAAGTTGTATGTCTTGGTCTTGTGTTACGAGGGGCTCCATTTGGCAAGTTTTCCATGTTCTACCTCTCTCTTTATTGCTTATCTGTCCGTTAACTGTCCTCTACTTGATGTTAAACTGCCGGGATATATGTCTTGCTGGAAGATTTAATAAAGAGCAATAATCTGTTTGCACCGACAGGCTGTAGTATCATGTTAACGATGCATCTTGCTTACAGCACTCATGGGTTTTCCCGCGTAAATATAATCCCGCATAGAGAATTAAATGTGCATAATATATCTTTAGATATTTATTTTTCTGATTTGATGGCAGTCATGATTTCGACATTACTATTTGTGAGTTTTATTTTATGGGACATTTTTCATTCAATATTATTGATTTAGGATGTAAAATAAGCATTACGAGTTTCTCTGCATGTTAATCCTGAAACCGTCGAGCGATATGCTGTGCGTTTCACATTCTTTCATATGGTAAAGCCTCAACTTTAGTATATAGTAGTTTCCTTTCATGTAATATGACATATAAACAGTAATGACACTTATATATTGCTTTTTGGAGTTGTTTACCTAAGTACTGATCTTTCCGGTGTACAATATAAGAAATATACCTTGGCCGTGGCAGTTGTCAGATACCACTTTCTGAGTGAATGGTACTGAGAATCGGTCATCACTTCTTTGGGCGTTTGTACAATCACTGCTTTTTTCCACTCTACTGGCACAGTTTCACTCATCCATGCCTTCATATTGTACATATCTCCAAGCAAGCACTTCATCCTGCTCTCTCCACTACACTTATCCCACCACATCCCGTTGACGTATATGTACGTCCACACGTTTTCTCATTGTCAATCCCGTTGACGTATGTAAACATGAATCAATTGGAAGGTCCCTAATTTGCACAATTTTCAATTTTTGCGCATGATTTTTGGTACATATACAAGGGACACCTCCCTCTACAAGATGCCAGGCAGGGACAATGCCTTACCCCCCATGACCTCCCCCCCCCTGCAAGCCATTGTCTCGGCAATTCACCTGTTACCAGTGATCTGGCCAATAAAGACATTCAGGCCCAGAATGACTTTCCAGTCAATGACAATGTGGAGGACAAAGTTTACATGGCATTAGAGGAAGAAACAGTCAGAAATGATGATCAGGTAATGTTGCCAAAAAAGGTCAGGTATGTTGATGTGCTAGTGAGTGAAACAATGCTTATATTGCCCATATTACTGTTTTAAAACCAATATACTCTCGTAATACATATAAATTCATACCAAATAAATAAATAAATAAATACCATTTATGAGTGGCGTGGAATAGTTACCTTCCCATAGAACTCGTTTTCTTTGGAGCCAGCCTGATAGAAAACCCAGTAAGGTAAGGAGGTACTGCTACCTGTATAGGTATTTTAAACCTCAGGTGAGCGATTTCTCTATGAATTTTCGATGTTTCTCACCAAAAGCAGAGGTTTGAGCCAATTTTTTCTTTTTTTCCAGAATTGGTCAGGACTGGGGGAAGTCAGTGGTGGAAAAGTGGTCTGGACAGGGTGGGTTAATCATCTCTGCATATACCTCATCAACCCCAGCTGCTTTCCCATTTTTCAGCTGCTTCACAGCCTTCTTCACCTCTGCGAGTGTCATGTATCCTGGCCCTGCATTCCTTATCTGTACACCCCCAAAACCAATTCTGTTAACAGTCGCTTTGCTCTTTCCATTCCCCTTTATCAGAGTTTCAGTATATTCTTTCCATCTTGTCCTTACTTCCTTCCCATGGGTTAATAATCTGCCATTTACATCGTTCACACATGCACATTTCTTTCCACTGTCACTTAAACATTTCCACACCTCTTTCCAGAATAACTTCCTATTTTCAGAGAAATTTGCATTCATTTTTCTTATTAGATCATCATTTATCTCCTTTTCCCTCTTCAATAGCCTCTCTACGTGCTTCTTGCTCTCAGTATATTCGTTACATGCCCCTGCTCCGGAGGAGCTCGGGGGATTGTTTTCACTCAGTTTGTCTGTCTATTTGTTTGTCTGTCCTCTGTCTATTAACAACTTTACGTGAAAATTACAGGTTTCGATTTTGACTAAAAATATAGGGATGATGGACTATGACCTGAACATCTGATTAAGGTTTGGGCCAAACTGGGTTAAGGCCAAGGCTGTAGGCCCAAAATAACTTTTTTTTTTTTTTTTGCAGTAATTCCTTTCAAATTCGTCATATCGACATGAAACCAAAACCTAAAAGTGCATCTTTCAAATCTGCATCCAGTAACATGCCTCATTACATCAGGGGGAGGGGGGTCAGTGTCTCGTGGGCCGGGCCTAAAATTTCAAAAGCCCGTAAAATCGTCAATTTTCACCAGATTTACTCCAAATTTGATATGCAACATCTTTGACTATATGTCCTGTTGTGTTTATATGTCAGCACTTAAATCACTGTGGGGACGGGGTTCCTGTACCTTGGCACCGCTTCTTGTTTCTTATTACAATTGAACCCCTTTTCTGTATCCACTCTAGCCACAATATATATATATATATATATATATATATATATATATATATATATATATATATATATATATTATGTGAGGAAGAAGGAACCAAAGGCCGTAAGCCCACAAAACCGTTCCTTCCAAGAGAAAAACAAAATACAAGAGAGAGCCAAATTCAAGATCCATTCATTTCGAGATGCCTGGACACACTGCGTTTGAAAGACTGGAGATCATAGGAAGCAGGAAATACAAACAGAGGGAGACAGTTCCAGAGTTGACCCGTTACATAAATGAAGGACTGGGAGTAACGGTTAACTCTTGCATTAGAGAGTTGGACAGAAAAGAGGTGAGAGTTTGCTGCTAGACGGGTGCTACGTGCCTGTCGTAGAAGTGGAGGAATGCATCCAGAGAGTTCAGAGGAACAGTGACCATTGAAGAAGCGATAGAAAAGAGATAAAGATGCAACACTGCGGCGAAGAGACAGAGGTTGAAGGGAGTCAGTAAGAGGGGGAGAGTTAATGAGACGAAAAGCCTTTGCCTCCACCCTATTGAGAAGAGCTGTATGTAGGGAGCCTCCCCACACATGAGACTTGTACTCCACACAGGGGTGGATAAAACCACTGTATAGAGTCAACAATTGTGCAGGGGCAAAGAAGGAATGGAGTCGGCATAGCACACCCAATTGCTTGGAAGCAGATTTTACAAGAGATGTAATATGATCTTTCCAAGACAAGTCCCGAGGAAATGAAACCCCAAGCATGTTCAAGGATGATGCAGGATTAAGTTGAGTATTATTAAACATAAGTGGGTATACATGTGGAAGATTTTGTCAGGTTGATAGGTGCAAAAACTTAGTCTTTGATGCATTAAAAACAACCAGACTATTTTTACCCCAGTCAGAGATACGAGCCGAGTCATACATTAGGTGCGCCATAGCCTCATCCCTTGCCTGTTGAAGTAACTGCTGAGATGGACGTTGTGGGAATCGAATGGAAAGGTGAAGGGTGGAGTCATCAGCGTATGAGTGGATAGGATTAGATGTACAGCTTAGAAGGTCATTGATGAATAAAAGGAAGAGAGTTGGTGATAGGACAGAGCCCTGAGGAACACCACTGTTAATAGACCTAGGAGAAGAACGATAGCCGTCTACAACAACGGCTATAGAACGACCAAGAAAGGAAGCTAGAGATGAAGGCACAGAAAGAAGGATAGAAACCGTAAGAGGGCAGTTTGGAAATTAAAGATTTATGCCAGACTCGATCGAAAGCCTTTGAGATGTCAAGTGCAATGGCAAAGCTTTCGCCAAAGTCCCGAAAGGAGGATGACCAGGAGTCTGAAAGGTAGGTGAGAAGATCGCCTGTGGACCGTCCCTGACGGAACCCATACTGACAATCAGAAAGAAGGTTGTGATAGGAAACATGCTTTAAAATTTTTCTATTAAGAATAGACTCGAAAACTTTTGAGATACAGGATGTTAAAGCAATTGGGCGATAGTTAGAGGGTTGGGAATGGTCACCCTTCTTTGGGACTGGCTGAATGAGAGCAAACTTCCAGCAAGAAGGAAAGGTACAAGTTGACAGACAAAGGCGAAAGAGTTTGCCTAGGCAGGGTGTAAGCACAGAAGTACAGTTCTTGAGAACAACAAGAGTGACTCCATCAGGCCCATATGCCTTATTAGTACTGAGGCCAGCAATGGCAGAAAATACATCAGCTGAAGAAATTTTAATGTTAGCCATGAGGAAGTCAGAAGAGGGAAGTGATGGAGGAACAGCACCGGAATCGTCTAAGGTGGAATTGGAGGAGAAAGTCTGAGTGAAGAGCTCTGCTTTATCAGTAGAAGAAATAGCTACAGAGCCATGAGAGTATAAAAGAGGAGGGAAGGATGATCAGGTAAAGTTGTTAGAAAGGTTTTTGGCAAGGTGCCAGAAGGAGCCGGAAGAGTTCAAGTTGGAGAGTTGAGAACATTTTGTACGGATGAAATTATTTTTAGCAGAGCAAAGAACAGACTTAGCACGATTCCGGGCAGAAATATATAAAAGATGTGATTCAGGGGTGGGTTGGCTCCGGTACCTTTTATAGGTCCTCTCCTTGTTGCGGACAGGATTAGAACAAGCATGATTACACCAAGGCTTTCTTGCGTTAGTCAAAGGATATGAGAAAGGAATGTATGCTTCCATGCCCGAGAGAATAACCTCCGTAATGCGCAAGGCACACCCAGATGGCTCATGGCCATGAAAGCAATAATTATTACAGTGAAAATCAAAGAAGTACTGCCTGAGGGCCTCCCAATCCGCAGCTCCAAAGTGCCACAGACGACGTTTTTTGGAGGGTCTGCAGGCCATACCGGAGCGATAGGACAGTTTAAGGTGATAAGGTTATGATCGGAGGAGCCCAACAGAGAGAAAAGATTAACAGTGTAAGCAGAAGGATTATTTGTAAGGAAGAGGTCAAGTATGTTGGAGCTCTCTCCATGGCGGTCTGGGATACGGGTAGGGTGCTGTACAAGCTGCTCTAGGTCATTAAGGATAGAAAAGGTGTAGGCTTGTTCACCAGGTGGATCAGTGAAAGGAGAGGAGAGCCAAAGGTGATGGTGAACATTGAAATCTCCAAGAATGGAGATTTCAGAGAAAGGGGACATGGATAGAATGTGTTCCATCGTAGAAGTAAGATAGTCAAAAAAATTTTTATAGTCAGTAGAATTTGGAGATAAGTAAACAGCACATATATATATTTAGTCAGAGAGTGACAGGAAAGCCGAAGCCAGAGTGTAGAGAATTCAGAAGAATCGAGTTCAGGATCACGAGAGCAAGATAAGTTGTTGCCACCTTTGGCTTTGAAATGAGTATAGAGAAAGTAGGAGGATACAGAAAAGGGTTTGCTGTCAGTTGTCTCAGACAGCTGAGTCTCTGTTAGGAAAAGAAGTTGAGATTTAGAGAAGGAGAGTTGGTGCTCAACAGAGCGAAAGTTAGAGGAAAGGCCACGAATGTTGCAGAAATGAAGAAGAAGAGAGTCAGACGGTGGTTCCAGGCACCTTGAGTCGTCACCGGGAGAGGGGCTGAAGCTGGGGGCATTTATAGTCCCCCCCCCTGGGGACTCCGTGGCTATGTTTTTCGACGCCATTTTTGAAAATTATGAAAAGGAAGTGTGGTGTGTACTGTGCATGTAGTTTGGTGTTGATAGTTGGAGAAACTTGTATTGGAGAGCATGCTGGTCTACTTTCTGTGTTACTGAGACACTGAAAAAGTTCAGCAAAGGGGATGGTCAGGACTTAGTTCCGAGGGCTGATGAAACGGGAGCTCCAGCTCTCCCTGTCATCAGCTTTTCATCCACCTTGGGAGTACTGCCCTGCTTGACTGGTGCTACATTCTAAATATATATATATATATATATATATATATATATATATATATATATATATATATATATATATATATATATATATATATAACAGAACAGAGGAAGGAAAAACAAATGAATTACAAAATAATAATAATCCATACACCAGATTACTGGTGTCCTCTGTTCATAAAATGTCTGTAACAGTTAGACTTGAACAGCTGTGGGTTGAAGTTTGGAGGGAAACAACTCTGAGGAAGCGAGTTCCAGAGAGATGCAGTTTGGGTAATGAAAGAATTCTGATAGGCAGGATTTCTGTAATATGGCTGAGTCACATTCCAGTCATGAGCACTACCAGGTGCCCGTGTGGCACGAGGGAAGGCATGGAGAGGTGGCATCATGGACGCAACTTTGTGTGAGCATTTGCCATATGCCCGTGTAGCACGAGGGAAGGCATGGGGAGGTGGCACCATGGATACAACTTCGTCGGAGCACTGAGCATTTGCCATAAAAATATCTGTAAAACAATGCAAGGGATGTAACATTTCTTCTTACCTGTAGGGAAGGTAGTTTATATGTAATGGCAAGGTTGTTAATAATTATAGCAGCTTTGTCCTGAATTTTGTCTGGTTGTTTTAATGCAACCTCTCTACATCTATTTCACAAGGGTGAGCAATGTTTAAGCGAGAGCGCACATGACTCTTATAAATTGTAGCTAACTGAACGTCAGTGAAGAAGTTACGGACTCTTTACAATAGTCCAAGTTTCTTTGAGACGGTTTTAGCGAGTGATCTAACATGAGAGGTCCAGATGATGGCGTTGTTAAGTGAGAGGCCGAGAATTTCAATACTTCTGGAGATGGGAATATTAGTAGCACTGAAGGTAATGTATGAATCTGGCAATACTTGTCTATTAGTAAATTGTATATATTTAGTTTTACAAGCATTAAATGAGACAAGGTTGTTTTGTCCCCATTCACTAATCGTAGAGAGGTCTTGATTTATGGAGATGGCTGTATTGAGTTGAGAGGTAGAGATATTAGACTTTGTAAATGGGTGCCTGAGTGTGATTGGACTATGTACAGTTGAGTCATCTGCATATGAGTGGATAGGATTGTGGGTGACAGACAAGAGAGCATTAATATGAATTAGGAATGGGGTGTGTGCCAGAACTGATCCCTGCGGCACGCCAGTGTTAATTGAGTGGAAATTGGAATATACATCATCTTTTATATATATATATATATATATATATATATATATATATATATATATATATATATATATATATATATATATATATATATATATTGTTACGGAACAGAGAAAGATAATGTACACTTTAAGGGAGAATACTAAAAATCACTACTGTCCCGTAAAATTCCAGGTTCAAAACAAAAGAGTTAGGTAAAATTACAAGTTAAAGTTTAATGCTCAAACTAACAACAAAACATTCAGGACTCATAAGGATAATGTAATGGCAAAAAACAGGTTAAATATATGGTTAACTGCAATAGCCTCTATTAACACGAAATTAGCATGAGTAAATTGATCTAAGTCAGCCCTGATAAAATGAAAATACACTGGGTAATGCTCAGTTAATGCAAGATAAATTATTACAGATACAAAATAATATTAAAACTGGCTGACAAAATGAATCCTACACAAATTACAAAAAACCTCACTAGGCCTACAAATCAACACCTTATGCTATACAGTACAAGGAAAAAATGCAATAACAGTTATACTCAAATTACACAGCTGCTAGATGGTTGGAGACTTCCTGAGCACTCACAACAATAACTGTACAGGGGAGGACAGAGATGTGAACAAAATGAGGAGTAGATCTAAGTGGCAATGATGCAGAGACTGAGCTCATTATATAGGGGCCAGCAGAGCTTGATACAACTTGTAAGAAGGACGCGCAAATGAAGCCATGGGGACAAAGAGCTGACAATCCCGCTCTGAACGACAGAAAGGACGATTTACTCTACTATAACGGTAGAAGGGGGGAACTGAGGCAGAACACGCTCGTGATCAAACATGCAGCATACTGTGCGTTAAAATTACACAAAGGATGATGAAATCATAGGCTATGTAACACCTCCCCACAAAGAAAAAAGAAATTTACAAAGGAAATTTCTTATTGCTCTAAAACAATCTGTATATGGCATTACAGAACATGCAAAAGTCTTTCCTAATGTTACAAAACATGAGATCTCCCTAGCACGTTCAGTCATAGGTACTTGCCAGTATCCCTTTAACAAATCAAACTTACTTATGTACCTAGCCTTTCCGATCTTGTCTATGCAATCTTCCACGCGAGGGAGAGGGTAAGTGTCTGTTTTGGTTATCTGATTAACACGTCTGTAGTCAATGCAAAGCCGCTGTGACCCACCTGGCTTAGGGACTAGAGTGACAGGAGAACTCCACTCGCTCTGACAGGACTCAATCATCTTGTGGTCCAACAGGTAGCCAAGCTCCTTCTGGATGAGAGGAACTTTCACTGGGTTCACACGGTAAGGAGGCAGTTTAATTGGCTTTGCGTCTCCAACATCGACATCATGCATCAACACAGTGGTTCTTCCTGGAGTGGCACGGAACACTTGCGGGTACTCCTGCAGTAATGCCGGAAACTCCTGACTTTCCTTGGGAGGTAGATGAGAAAGCTTAGTCTGGAGATCATTCATGATATCAGGATTCTTCCCCAAACTATCACTCAGGCTCATACTGCATGGGAGAGCTGCACTTCCAGACTCGGGTGGAACAGCTACAGTGCAGACTGGATTATTTTCGTCCCGCCTGTGATACAACTTTAGTATGTTGATGTGACATAGTTGCTTGTTCTTTCTACGATCTGGTGTGGCGATGACATAGTTGACATCACTGAGTTTCTTCTCCACGAAATAAGGACCACTAAATTTGGCTTGAAGAGGTTGCCCATGCACTGGTAGCAGAATCAAAACCTGATCTCCTGGCTGAAAGTGGCGTAACCTGGACTTCTTATCATACCAAGTCTTCATCTTCTCCTGAGCAGCTCCTAAATTCTCTCTCGCCAGCTGTAAAGCAGTGGACAGCCGTTCTTTGAACTTCATCACATACTCCAGCAGGTTGACGTCATCTTCCTCTGACAGCCAGCATTCCTTGAGTAACTTACGGGGTCCTCTTATTTCATGGCCAAACAGTAGTTCAAAAGGTGAGTAGCCCAGTGATTCATTTGGAGATTCTCTTGCAGCAAACACAACGAATGGAAGACCTTTATCCCAGTCTTTCTGATGTTCCAAACAGTATTTCTTGAGCATCGATTTGAGTGTTTGATGATTTCTCTCCAACGCTCCTTGGGTCTGGGGATGGTAAGCTGAAGACGTGATCTGGGTGATGCCCAACTCTTTCAGAGACTGCTTGAAAACATTCGACATGAAATTACTTCCCCAGTCTGACTGTACCTCCTTGGGCAGACCAAACTTTGTGACGAACCCTAGCATTTCCTTAACCACGTTCTTTGCTGAGATATTTCTAAGTGGAATGGCTTCAGGATAACGAGTAGCCATATCAATCAGGGTCAACACATTAGAAAATCCTGAAGAAGTCTTAGGAAGAGGGCCCACAATATCCACCAACACACGGGTGAAAGGCGCCTCAAAAGGAGGAATGGGAACTAGAGGTGCAACCCTTTCGGTCTGATTACACTTCCCCACAACTTGACAGGTGAGACAAGACTTACAATACCAGTAAACATCCCTGAAGATACCTGGCCAGTAGAAGTGTTTCAAAATGCTTGCCACAGTCTTCCTCACTCCAAGGTGTCCTGCCAAACTGGAATCATGAGCCACTCTAATGATATCCTGCCTACAAACACGAGGGATGACAACTTGATGTACAACCTCCCATTCACAGTCGGCTGATGCTGTTGGAGGTCTCCACTTCCTCATAAGTACTCCTGACTTTATATAATAACATGTAGAAGCACCAGCTGACTCTTCCTCACTGCAAGCAGAGTTAGCTAGACCTTTCAACTCAGGGTCAGCAACCTGCAACTCAACCAACTCTTGACGAGACAAATTATCAACACTACGGGGTACTGCCTCATCTGGTGAGTGGTCCAAATTAGCAAGAAAAGTGTCAGCTAGGATAACATCATCATCATCATTATCCTCTAAATTACCAGTAACTTTAGACTTAGCCCTAGTTACAGCACATGCAGGGAACACATCAGGGACATCACAATCATGGGTCGCAGCCACTGGCTTACTAGACAACTGAGGAGTTGGACACACTTGACTTCCACCAATATCATTTCCAAGTAAGAAAGTTACACCTGACATTGGGAGTGTCTCAACCAACCCAACCATAACGGAACCATTAACAAAACCAGACTCTAAATTCACTCTGCACAGAGGGACAGAGAAGTAATTATTCCCTACACCTTGTAAGATTACAGTTTCATCAGAGGAATTAACATTAGAGCCTAGAACACTGTTCAGCATAAGGGATTGGCAAGCACCTGTATCACGATATATTTGAACTGATTTCCTGTCATTACTGTCCAGAGGACTGACAAAACCATCAGACAGGAAATTAGCACATGAACTCTTGAGAGTGTCACCCACGTTACTGCTCAACAGAGGAGCTCCATCATGAGAATTTAAGTTACCCCTCAAAGCATGTTCAGTTAACTCAGTTAAAGAATTCTGGGAACTCTCAAGAGTGGACACTAGACCAATTGACTGAATATTTAAAGACTCCTTTTTGTTCACATCACGCTGTCTCCTGAAATATTTCTCCGTAGTATGACCAAGCTTACTACAATAAGTACATTTATTTTTCTGAAACCTAGGGGTGGAGCTGGTATTTACTTCCTGAGAAACATCATCTTTATTCTCTTTCCTGTTACCTGTACTCTGAGTAGAGGCAACGTACTTACTCTCAGCTTTCCCTTTTTCTTTAGAATATCTCTTGTGAGTGAGAACATATTCATCAGCTAAAACTGCAGCATCAGACAAATTATCTATTCTTTTCTCATCAAGATATAGGCTTACATCTTTACTAATACACCTTTTGAAGTCCTCCAGCAAAATCATCTGCTTAAATTTATCAAAATCAGAATCCACATTCTTAGAATTTAACCACTGCTCTAACAGATCTTCTTTGATTTTTGCATACTCAACATGGGATTGCTTATCTTGCTTGTAAGTTGTCCTAAATTTTACTCTATAGGCTTCAGGAACAAGCTCATAGGCCTTAAGAATCAAGCTCTTAACTACATCATAATTATCACAGTCATCCTGAGGCAAAGATGCATAAGTTACTTGAGCTTTACCGGTGAGAACAGTTTGAAGGAGTACTGGCCAATACCTTTTTGGCCAATTAAAACCTGTAGCTACCCTCTCAAACAACTGAAAATACTTTGTTAAATCAGATTCATTAAAAGGAGGGACAAGTTTAACATTTTTAGCCCCATCAAAATCATCAGAGCTAGATGATCCAGTTCCACCTTGTTTCATGCGATACTCATGGTCTGCCTGAATCCTAGCAATTTCAACTTGTGCCTCAGCCTCCTTAGACCGGGCCTGAAATTCAGTCTCCTTAGCACTTGCTTGAAATTCAGCCTCCTGAATACGAGCCTGAGACTGAGCCTCCTTAGCACGTGCTTGAAATTCAGCCTCCTTAACACGAGACTCCGCCTCCTTAGCCTGAGCCTACTGCAGGGCTAGCTGTAACTTAGCTAATTCAACCTGCGTTTGCTCATTTGGAGGAGTTATATTAAACAAGCTTTCATTAATCATGTCAACAATTTGATCTTTAGAATGATGAGAGCGACCAGCAATTCCCAATTGTTGAGCAACAAGCTTAAGTTCATTCTTTGTTCTGTTTTCTACATCACACACTCTTCGCACATTTGACAAAAAATCTTTGGCTTCATCAAGTGTAGTAATAGTAGACATCATGAATAAGTAACAGTCACAAAATATCAAGCAATATCCTTATGATAATATCCTGAATATCCTGATATGAGGTCGCCAAATTTATGTTACGGAACAGAGAAAGATAATGTACACTTTAAGTGAGAATACTAAAAATCACTACTGTCCCGTAAAGTTCCAGGTTCAAAACAAAAGAGTTTGGTAAAATTACAAGTTAAAGTTTAATGCTCAAACTAACAACAAAACATTCAGGACTCATAAGGATAATGTAATGGCAAAAAACAGGTTAAATATATGGTTAACTGCAATAGCCTCTATTAACACGAAATTAGCATGAGTAAATTGATCTAAGTCAGCCCTGATAAAATGAAAATACACTGGGTAATGCTCAGTTAATGGAAGATAAATTATTACAGATACAAAATAATATTAAAACTGGCTGACAAAATGAATCTTACACAAATTACAAAAAACCTCACTAGGCCTACAAATCAACACCTTATGCTATACAGTACAAGGAAAAAATGCAATAACAGTTATACTCAAATTACACAGCTGCTAGATGGTTGGAGACTTCCTGAGCACTCACAACAATAACTGTACAGGGGAGGACAGAGATGTGAACAAAATGAGGAGTAGATCTAAGTGGCAATGATGCAGAGACTGAGCTCATTATATAGGGGCCAGCAGAGCTTGATACAACTTGTAAGAAGGACACGCAAATGAAGCCATGGGGAGAAAGAGCTGACAATCCCGCTCTCAACGACAGAAAGGACGACTTACTCTACTATAATGGTAGAAGGGGGGAACTGAGGCAGAACACGCTCGTGATCAAACATGCAGCATGCTGTGCGTTAAAATTACACAAAGGATGATGAAATCATAGGCTATGTAACAATATATATATATATATATATATATATATATATATATATATATATATATATATATATATATATATATATATCATCTCATCTCATCAGCCATTTGAGTGTCCACTGCAGGACCAGCCTATCCCGTCCGAAGCTGGGACGATACAGCCAATGCATCTCTACCTAGTGGCTTAGGCTGTCTGGTAGTGATTGTATGTAGGGTGAGAAGTGCTTGTAAATGTACTTGTAGTGTTGGAGTGGCTTTGGATGTGTATGTAGTCTGTGAACCAAGCGTAATCGGCCCGTGCAAGCCACTGGGTGCAAGCATACTTTACAGTATGTGACACTAGTTCAACCACAGCACCCCTTGTGTCCGCCAATGCAGTGCGTGGCCAGAAGAACGCTCCCAAAGCATATTACCCTGGCAGGGCGCGAACCCTCGTTCTTCAGTGTATGAAAATGCACACTTTACCACTGTACCACCGAGGCTCTCTCTCTCTCTCTCTCTATCTCTCTATCTATCTATATATATATATATATATATATATATATATATATATATATATATATATCTATATCTATATATGCATATTATTTACATAACGGTATATATAAATATTATATATATATATATATATATATATATATATATATATATATATATATATATATATATATATACATATTATATACATATATATATATATACATATTATATATATATATACAGGTATATATATAATATTCACCCAATGATAAATAATAAAAAACAGTGTAATCATCCAGCACAGATCCATTTTGATGGGATAATAGTTAATATTCTTCACACATCACTAGTTTCCCCAACATCAAGTCGATAGCTCTGGCACCAGTGCAGCAGGGCAGTACTCCCAAGGTCGATGGAAAGCTGATGACAGGGATCGCTGGAGTTCCCGTTTCATCAGCCCTCAGGATTAGTTCCTGACCATCCCCCTTTGCTGAACTTTTTTTGTGTATCAGTTATACGGAGAGTAGGCCAGCATGCTCTCCAGTATAAGTTTCTCTATCAACACCAATCTACATGCACAGTACACACTACACTACCTTTTTCAAAATTACAAAAGTAATATGGCAACAACTAATCATGCCTCGGAGTCCCTGGGGGGGAGGGGACCATAAATGCCCCACCATCTACCCCTCTCCCGTTGATGACTCTACATGCCTGGAACCACTGTCTGATTCATTTCTTCTTCATTTCTGCAACATTAGCGGTCTTTCCTCTAATTTTCTCTCTGTTGAGCATCACCCCTTCTCCTCTAAACTTCACCTTTTCTTAACAGAGACTCAGCTGTCTGAGGCAACTGACAGCAAACCCTTTTCTGTATCCTCCTACTTTCTTTATACTCAGTTCAAAGCCAAAGGTGGCTGTTGTCTACATGTATGCAACAACTTATCTTGCTCTCGTGGTCCTGAACTCGATTCTTCCGAATTCTCTACACTCTGGCTTCGGCTTTCCTGTCATCTCTGACTAAATATATCTGCGCTGTTTACTTATCCCCTGTTCTACTATCAAAAATTCCTTGACTATCTTACTTCTATGATGGAACACATTCTATCCATATCTCCTTCTCTGAAATCTCCATTCTAGGAGATTTCAATGTTCACCACCACCTTTGGCTCATCTCTCCTTTCACTGATCCACCTGGTGAACAAGCCGACATCTTTTCTATCCTTAATGACCTAGAGCAGCTTGTACAACACTCTACCCATATCCCAGACCGCCTAGGAGAGAGCTCGAACATATTTGACCTCTTCCTTACAGCTAATCCTTCTGCTTACACTGTTAATCTTTTCTCTCCGTTGGGCTCCTCTGATCATAACCTTATTAATTTAACCTGCCCTATCGCTCCAGTACAGCCTGTGGACCCTCCAAGGAAACGTCGTCTGTGGCACTTTGAAACTGAGGATTGGGAGGCCCTCAGGCAGTACTTCTTTGATTTTCCCTGGAATGATTATTGCTTCCATGGCTGGAAGCCATCTGAGTGTGCCTTGCACATTATGGAGGTTATTCTCTCTGCCATGAAGCATACATTCCATTCTCATATCCATTGACTAATGCAAGAAAGCCTTGGTGTAATCATGCTTGCTCTAATGCTGTCCACAACAAGGAGAGGGCCTATAAAAAGTACCGGAGCCAACCCACCCCTGAATCACATCTTTTTTATGTTTCTGCCCGGAATCATGCTAAGTCTGTTCTTCTCTCTGCTAAAAATAATTTCATTCGTACTAAATGCTCTCAACTCTCCAAGTCGAATTCTTCGGGCTCCTTCTGGCACCTTGCCAAAAACCTTTCTAACAACTTTACCTCATCATCCTTCCCTCCTCTTTTCTACTCTGATGGCTCTGTAGCTATTTCTTCTACTGATAAAGCAGATCTCTTTGCTCAGACCTTCTCCAATTCCACCTTAGACTACTCTGGTGCTGTTTTTCAACCACTTCCCCCCCTCTGACTTCCTCAGGCTGACATTAAAATTTCTTCAGCTGATGTATTTTCTACCATCACTGGCCTCAGTACTAACAAGGCATATGGGCCTGATGGAGTCTCTCCTGTTGTCCTCAAAAAATGTGCTTCTGTGTTTACACCCTGTCAAGGTAAACTATTTCGCCTTTGTCAACTTGTACCTTTCCTTCATGCTGGAAGTTTGCTCTCATTCAGCCAGTCCCAAAGAAGGGTGACCATTCCCAACCTTCTAACTATCGTCCAATTGCTTTAACATCCTGTGTCTCAAAAGTTTTCAAGGCTATCCTTAACAGAAAAATTTTAAAGCATCTTTCCTATCACAACCTTATTTCTGGTTGTCAGTATTGGTTCCATCAGGGATACCCTCATGGCGATCATCTCACTTTCCTTTCAGACTCCTTATCATCCTCCTTTCGGGACTTTGGCGAAAGCTTTGCCATTGCACTTGATATCTCTAAGGCTTTTGATCGAGTCTGGCATTAATCTTTAATTTCTAAACTGCCCGCTTACAATTTCTATCCTTCTATCTGTGCCTTCATCTATAGCTTCTTTTCTGGTCGTTCTGTAGTCGCTATTGTAGACGGCTATTGTTCTTCTCCTAGATCTATCAACAGTGGTGTTCCTCAGGGCTCTGTCCTATCCCCAACTCTCTTTTATTTATCAGTGGCCTTCTAAGCTGTACATCTAACCCTGTGCACTCGTACGCTGATGATTCCACCCTTCACCTTTCCGTTCGGTTTCTGCAATGTCCATCTCAGCTGTTACTTCAACAAACAAGGGATGAGGCTATGGCACACCTAATGTCTGACTTGACTTGTATCTCTGACTGGGGTAAAAGTAATCTTGTTTTTAATGCATCAAAGACTTAGTTTTTACACCTATCAACCCATCAGAATCTTCCACAGTAGTATCCACTAAAATTTAATCCGCCGCATGCCAGTGCCGTTTTAAAACGGTCTGACATAGTTCTGCGGCCAGTGCCATTGCTGTTTTAAAACAGTTTAAAATACAAAAATTCGCTATGACCGCATTTTTCAAGATTCACGGGTAAAAATTGGCAGGTGTGTATGGAAACTGTTCCTCTACCATCCCCCAGGCTGTCAAGGCCATACTCACTCGCTACCCCCATTACACTTGCTCTGCCTCACTCTGCCTGTGTGCCTCACCCAGTGCTGTACATAGTGCAGGTATTTTGCAAATATTTTCACGTAAGTGTAAGTTGTAAATATTTTCTTGTAAATGTAAGGATTATATAGTGAAGTCAAGTTGTAAAGACCTTCTTGTAAGTGCCAGAACTGTACATAATGAAGTCAGGTTGTACCTATCTTCAAGTAAATGTAAGATAATGCATTCACAGTGAGAAAGACTTGCAAATTGTGATAGATCTTGAAGTAATAAGTAATCAGAAAAGTGTACTGAACATTGCCATACCTTCCCAGCATAAATACCTGAGTATACCTTACATAGAAAACAGCTTTCTCTCACCTACGTGGTGAGCGTGTGAGAGCGGGTATACCTGTATACGAGTATGCAGGGCTCAATAAAACCCATTTCCGAGCTTCAGTAAGTATTTTAATAGTGAAATTCATTGTTTTCACATCAAAGTCTATCATTTTAGCCAAAAAAATAAAGGTTAATAAATGGTCAGCACGGAGGCGACCCATAGGGCTAAAAATAGCTGGCACGCGGTGAGTTAATAATATCCAGCTCAATCCTGCATCATCCTTGAACATGCTTGGGGTTTCCTTCACTCGGGACTTATCTTCGAAAGATCATATTGCATCTCTTGTAAAATTTGCTTCCAAGAGATTAGGTGTGCAAAGCCGACTCCATGCCTTCTTTACCCCTGCACTGTTGTTGACTTTATACATGGGTTTTATTCGCCTCTGTTTAGAGTACAACTCTCATGTGGGGAGGCTCTCCACATAGAACTCTTCTCAATAGTGTGGAGGCAGGCTTTTCGTCTCATCAGCTCTCCTCCTCTTACTGGCTCCCTTCAACCTCTGTCTCTTTGTCACACTGTTGCCTCTTTATCTCTTTTCTATCACTGTTTCAATGGTCACTGCTCCTCTGAACTGTCTGCTTGCATCCCTCCACCTCTACGACAAGTGCGTAGCACCCGTCTAGCAACAAATTCTCATCCCTTTTCTGTCGAACTCTCTATTGCAAGAGTTAACTGTTACTCCCAGTCCTTCATTAATGCAACAGGTCATCTCTGGAACTGTCTCCTTCTGTCTGTATTTTTTACTTCCTATGATCTCCAGTCTTTCAAACACAGTGTGTCCAGGCATCTCGAAGTGAAAGGATCTTGAATTTGGCTTTCTTTTGTATTGTTTTTGTTTTGTTTTTCTTGGGAAGAACTGTTTTGTGGGCTCAGCCTTTGGTTCCTTCTTCCTTGCATAAAAAAGAAAATCATTTTGCAAGCAAGAAAATATATAAAACAGTCCTTTCCTTTACAGTTCTGTCTTACACCAGAAGCATCAGTCCTAGTTTTTCACAGTCCATTATTATCCCACAACATATTTACATAATAAACTTATCCATGGCACGTACGCGGAGACAAAAGATATGGAAGTGGCTATTATTCCTCATGACTCTCTTTCCAGAACAACGCCACACTGCCTCACGCCTCTCGCTACCACCAGTACTCTCCACTAGTATCGTTCCTTCAGACAGTAACCCTCTGTAGTTGACCTGTCCCACTCATCACTCCTGCTGCAGCCCAATACGCTCTTCAAACATAAATCCTTCATAATACATTCATCTTTAGGGTACTTATGTATGACAGCACCTGACTTTATACAGGTACCTAAATTACACAACGAATTGTTCACCACTTATTTTACACCAAGTCATTGGTATCATTTCACCTGATAGGTATGCTATAATTCCAGGTTACAAAACCTAATAATAATCATTATACTCAAACACATCCCTTCATTGAGAGTTAATCTCTGAGGGTTAATCTCTGACCACATCCCATTAGACCATACTCTTTAAATCCAACAGCTGGAACCACTGTTGATGTCCTCTCAGTATCTGTCACTTACTGCCCTTCCGTATGGACTCTGGTCTAGGATTCTCCATGGATCCCTATGAGCCTGACCCAGCTGCTACTGGTTGACTGACAAATTTGCATGTAAGTCTGTTTCATCTATACTCGGAAATGAAACTACCCAAACCAAGATTCATTTGCACAGACACATATACACACTAGCCATTCTACTCGAGACTTCCAACTTTGAAATTAGAATTCAAATCATGACACCAGAAGAAACGGAGACTGTGCAAGGAATCTAAATGGCAGAAGTTATTTATTTTTTTATGCAAGGAAGAAGGAACTGAGGGAGAGGAACCCATAAATTGATCCCTTCAAGAAAAAACAAAAACAAGATTACAGAGAGCCAAATTCAAGATCCATTCATTTCGAGGTGCCCGGAAACACTGCGTTTTAAAGACTGGAGCTCATAGTCAGAAGGAAATACAGACAGAGGAAGACAGTTCCAGAGATGACCTGCTGCATACATAAAGGACTGGGAGTAACTGTTAACTCTTGCATTAGAGAACTGGACAGAATCGGGATGAGAGTTTGTTGCTAGTTGGGTGCTATGCACCTGCCGTAGTGATAGAGGGATGCAAGCAGAAAGTTCAGAGGAGCAGTGACCATTGAAGTAGCGATAGAAAAAAATGAAAGATGCAACACGGCAGTAAGAGGAGGAAAGTTAATGAGACGGAAAGCCTTTGATTTCATCTTGTTGAGATGAGCTGCATGTGGGGAGCCTTTCCACACGTGAGAGTTGTACTCTTCATAGGGAGTAATAAAACCTGTGTATAAAGTCAACAATTGTGCAGGGATAAAGAAGGCATGGAGTTGGCTTAGCACACCAAATCTCTTGGAAGCAGATTTTACAAGAGAGGTAATATGTTCTTTCCAAGATAAATCGCGAGAGAATGCAAACCCAACTATGTTTAAAGATGATGCGGGATTAGGCTAGATATTGTTAAAAATTAGAAGGTTCTGCTGTGGAAAATCAGAGATAAGAGCCAAGTCAGAAATTCGCTGTGCCATAGCCTCATTCCTTGTTTGTTGAAGTAACTGCTAAGATGGAAGCTGCATGGAGTTAATGGAAAGGTGAAGATGGAGTCATCAGTGTACGAGTAGATAGGGTTAGATGTACAGTACGACTCAGAAGGACGTTGATGAATAAAAGGAAGAGAGTTGGTAATAGAACAGAGCCCTAAGGAACATCACTATTGACAACTCTAGGAGAAGAACGATGGCTGTCTACAACAGCAGCTATAGAACGACCAGAAAGGAAGCTAAAAATGAAGACACAGATGGAGGGATAGAAAGAGCAAGAAGGCAGTTTGGAAATTAAAGACTTATGCCAGACTCGATCGAAAGCCTTTGAGATGTCATGTGCAATGGCAAAGCTTTTGCCAAAGTCCGGAAAGGAGGATGACCAGGAGTCTGAAAGGTGGGTAAGAAGATCGCCAGTGGAACGTCCCTGGCGGAAACCATACTGACGATCAGAAAGAAGGTTGTAATAGGAAAGATGGGTTACTTTTATTTTTATTTATTTATTTTTTTGTTAATGGACTCGAAAACTTTTGAAACAGGGTGTTAATGCAATTGTACGACAGTTAGAAGGCTTGGAATGGTCACCCTTTCTTGGAACAGGTTGAATGAGAGCAAACTTTCAGCAAGAAGGAAAGGTACTATTGCGGCCAGGAGTTCTTAGCCACCCTCGTTCAGCCAACCCGTGTATGTGGCAGCGTCGCATTCACGAGCACAGAAGTTGCCTTCGATGCATTTCTGTCGAAAAATATCCCTTCAGCTTTGGGCTTGTACTAATGGATAAAGCATTAGTAATATTTACTTTGAAGGTTTGACTCTGATAACACGAATATATCATACTGATTATTTAATAACTTGTTCCTCGTATAGAGCCAAGCAAGTGACTAATATGTATATTTGGTTCTACTCCACGACGTCCTGTAGGTTTCAACCAGCGAACACAGAGTGAACAAGTTCGAAACATTCATTTGTTAACAGGAAAGAGAGAGAGAGAGAGAGAGAGAGAGAGAGAGAGAGAGCGTGTATGGTGGGCGCCTATGAATTTTGGAATAATGAGGTGGAGGCAGACTGGCGCAGGGAAATGCAAGGGATGAGAAACCCTGGATTCCTGTGATCCATTGAAAACAGGCCACAGCATGAATATTTCTTCCATCAGTCACTAGAACTTGCCTTGCTTTGTGATATATATATATATATATATATATATATATATATATATATATATATATATATATATATATATATATATATATATATATATATATATATATATATATATATATATATATATATATATATATATATATATATATATATATATATATATATATATATATATATATATATATATATATATATATATATACATATATATATATATATATATATATATATATATATATATATATATATATATATATATATATATATATATATATATATATATATATATATATATATATTTATATATACTGTATATATATTTGTTTTTTTTTTCAAGAATACTCCCCCAGTATCCCTGCTTGTCGTAAAAGGCGACTAAAAGGGTTGGCGGAGGGTTAGTGCCCCTCCCCGGAAAACAAATAACTAAAAAAACAAACAAGAAGCCTCGGACAAGGACTGACCAAACGTTGACGACCAAGGACCGGACAAAGGACATTGCAATTGGAACTTGGAATGTAAGGGGAGCAAATGACGAGGTGAAAGAGAGAGAGATTGTCCAGGTGCTTGAGGATGCGAAAGTGGATGTATGTGGAATAACTGAAACAAAATGGAGAGGAGAAAGTGTGAGAGAATGGGAGTATGGATGGGGTATATGTGCAGGAGTAGGTGAGAATGAGAGGGCAAAGGAAGGAGTATGTATAGTTGTGAGTAAAAGATGGAAGAGGAGCATAAGACAGTATGGATCAGTTGGATCAAGGATTGTGTGGGTAAAGTTGAAAGTTGGAATACAAATGTGGGCGATTGTGTGTGTGTATGCGCCAACGCAAGATCGTGCTAGAAGAGTGAGAGAAGAGTTCTGGACAAATGTAGAAGTGTGCATGGAAAAGTTTGGAAGGAATGAGAGAGTGTTTTTGATTGGTGATATGAATGGTGAAGTTGGGAATGTGAAGGTGGATGGAATAGTTGGTGAGTGGGGTGTGCCTGCTGAGGTAGATGAGAATGGGAGTGCGTTAGTGGACATTTGTGCTGGGAGGGGGTTGGTGATAGCCAATACCCTCTTCAGGCATAAAATGATCCACAGGTATACATGGCGAGTGACGAGAAGGGTGGGTGGTGAACTGAGTGAAAGGAAGGCAATGATTGATTATGTGTGTGTGGATGAAAGGATGCGAAGATGTATATTGGATGCAAGAGTTTATAGAGGTTGGGGGAGTGGACTTTCTGACCACTACTTGGTGGTGGCCAGAATTAAAGTTCAAGTAAGATGGAGGAATAGAAGAAGGGAAAGACGAGAGGAAGGAGTAGTTGCAAGGAGAGTGGAAAGGTTACAAGAGGATGAGAAAAAGGCAGAGTATAAGAGAGAAGTGGAGGAACGATTGGGCAAATATGAATTGGAACAGATGGGGGACGTGGAAGGTGTGTGTGTAGAATATTTACAGAAGAAATATGTGCAGCATGTGATGTGGTGTGTGGAAGGAAGAGAAGACGGAGGGGGGTGCAAGGAACAGCGTGGTGGACTGAAGAGGTGAAACGGGCTGTGGCACAAAAGAAGAAAGCATACAATGAATGGATGAGAAATAGGGGCGTGGAAGAAGTTGAGAGGCGGAAGAGAGAGTTATATGTAGAAAGAAAGAGAGAGGTGAAAAGATTAGTAAGAGAGAGTAAGAAGAGAGTGGATGAGGAATTTGGAAGGAATTTGAGTGTAAAGTGGAGGGACTGTAAGAAAATGTTCTGGAAAGAGGTGAAAAGAGTAAGACAGGGTGGAAGTGAAGTTAGCAGGGGAGTGAAAGATAGAAATGGTAGATTACTAGTGGAGAAGGGAGAAAAAGTGAGCAGATGGAGAGAACACTTTAAGGAATTGTTGAACGTGGAGGATGGAAGTAATGCGAGTATAAGTGGCTGGGGAATGGCTGGGAGAAGGAGAGAGGTGAGAAGACAGGAAGAAATCACTAGGATAGAAGTTGTGGAAGCAATGAAGAAAGTTAAATCGGGGAAAGCCCCAGGAATTGATGGAGTGTGTGGTGAAATGCTGAAGCATGGGGGAGAGATAGTAGTAGAATGGATGTGGAAGATGTGCAGATTGGCCTGGGATGCAGGTAGAGTCCCGGAGGATTGGAAGTCAGGTATAATTATTCCCTTGTACAAAGGAAAAGGGGAAAAAGAAGTGTGTGGTAATCATAGGGGCATTTGTCTTCTTAGTATAATAGGAAAAGTGTATGGTAGGATACTTATTGACAGAGTTAGAGAAAGAACAGAGAAATTAGTTGGAGAAGAACAGGGAGGTTTTAGGAAGGGAAGAGGTTGTGTAGATCAGATATTCATTCTCAGATCTTTAGTGGAAAAGTTTCTAGAGAAGGGAAAGAAGTTGTATGCAGCTTTCATGGATTTGGAGAAAGCATATGACAGGGTGGATAGACTAGGATTGTGGAAAGTGTTAAGAATATATGGAGTAGATGGGAAGTTGTTGAATGCTGTGAAGAGTATGTACGATGGTGCGAAGGCTGCAGTGCGTGTGGATGGTGAACTAAGTGAATTTTTCTCTTTGAAAGTTGGGTTGAAGCAGGGATGTGTCATGTCTCCATGGTTGTTCAATCTGTACATGGATGGGGTAATAAAAGAGGTACAAGGCAGGATAGTGGATGTTGGAGTGGCCCTGGTGAGAGAGGATAGTGTTTGGAAACTCCCTGTACTGTTGTTTGCAGATGATACTGTGTTGTTGAGTGAAGACGAAGGGGAGCTGCAAGGCTTGGTGGATGAGTTTGAGAGAGTGTGTAAGATACGAAATCTAAAGGTGAATGTAGGGAAGAGTAAAGTGATGGTCTTTGAGAGAGGTGAAGTTAGTGAATGTACAGCGAGGTTGGATGGTGAGGAATTGGAAAATGTGAGTACGTTTAAGTACTTGGGTAGTGTGATGAGTAAGGATGGAGGTTTGGAGGGTGAAGTGCTTGAAAGGGTACAGCAGGGAAGAAAGGTTGCTGGTTCTTTGAAAGCAGTGATAAGAAACAGGGAAGTGAGCATGGAAGTGAAAAAGTTACTAAATGTCAGTATTGTGATACCAACTCTAACGTACGGAAGTGAAGCTTGGACGTTGTTGGAAGGACACAAGTCAAGAGTGAGAGCCGTGGAAATGAGTTATTTAAGAGGAGCCTGTGGAGTCACATGGAGAGACAGGCTGACGAATGAGGATATAAAGGAGCGTTGTGGTGTTGATGTGGATGTGATAGGAAGCGTTATGAGGAACACACTGAGGTGGTTTGGCCATGTGGAGAGGATGGAGGGTGAAAGACTGACGAAGAGAGTGTATGTGAGTGAGGTGGAGGGGGAAAGAGGGAGGGGGAGGCCGAGGATGAGATGGAGAGATGGGGTGGAGAAGTATATGAGAGAGGGGGGTGTGAGTTGGGAGCAGGGGAGTGAAATGGCGGGGGACAGGGCGACTTGGAGGCGATTTGTTTGTGGCCACCCCAAACGGGATTGAGGCGTCTGGCAATAGATAGATAGATAGATAGGATTGCTTTCGTTGGAATAATGAATTAGGAGATAAATGCTGTTGATTTAACAGAAAGCTGTGCTTAAGAAAGTAATTTGCCTCTCTGTCCAGAGAGAGAGATCCAGTTAATGGGAAAAATACTCATGAGTTTGCCAAAAATCTCCAGGTGCCAACCACCAGAGAGAAAAATAATGCGAACATAAGGCATTTAACAGAAGTTACGCGGCCTGCCAAATTATTTGACAATGTCAACTGTTGTTACCCAGAATAAAATCCATCTTTCATTATGTCCAACGAGACGTTATCCTGGGATTAAACTCCTTCGTCATCAGCCAAAGGAAAAATTCCCTGTTTAGCTCGAGCACCTTATTTACTCGTATCGCATAAAATCATGTGTATGTAGCCGGAATGAAGCCCCTTATCTACGGCCTGGCAAACTCCCTGTAAAGAGTACCCGGTACTATTTTCTACCGACAGAGTTAAGCGGTGAGATTCATCTTTCGTGTATGGAGATCCACCCCGCCTGTGTGTGTGTGTGTGTGTGTGTGTGTGTGTGTGTGTGTGTGTGTGTGTTGAATTGCAAGTATCTGACTTGTGGAGCATGGTATGCGGGTTGGTAGGTTGGTGACTGGGTGGATGGATTAGTTAGTGTAGGCTGGTTGTTTCACAGGCGGATTAGATGGCGTGGGTGGGCGAGAGGGAGGGAAAGGCTTGTTGGACTGGTTAAGTGGGGTTCGTGCATTAAGTGGGGTGGGTGGTGGGGCTACCTGTAGGACAAGGCAAGAGACGGGTTTGTGTCGTCCTAGTTTTGAGACATACTATATTGAGTAAGGTTGTGGGTATGTGCGTTGATGGGTGGGTATGTAGGTGGATGGACGGATTGTGGGCAAACAGGCCTGCTGGGGTTAGGTGATTTGAGTTAATGTCCGAGTTGGGAAAATCGGTGCACAGGGGATATTATTCTGGAATCATGCTGAAGTAGGTATATACTCGTACAGTATATCCAGTGAGTTACAACAGGTCCATCGAGCAATACGTCTGTTGGTTAAGAGGTCTCTGTTTCAACTGCACGCATCAGTGGGTGATATAACCACGTCGGATAACAGGTTTATGTCGGAAAATAGGTTCATTTATGAAAAATACATCCATGGGTATACGTCCATGTAGGAAACCTGCATCCATGGAGAGATTCAAGGTCGACGGAAAAATTGGTCCGTGGGGAGAAAATACATCAATGGGGAAAATTAGTTTGTGGGAAAATAGGTTACGTAGAAAAGTTGTCGTCTTTGAAAAAAAAAAAAGTCGTTAAGGAAAATAGATCCATGGGGGATTGTGCTCCGAGTGGTGAAAATGTCTATTGATAAAAATATTCATTGGGTGAACGTAGGTCCACTGGGGCATACACGTACTGTAAACATACATGGAGATATTTACAATAAATCGGACCTAAAATATCCAACTTTTAACAGTGACCGTTGCCTGGAGTTAGGCTTACCACTGCACACCTTGGACCAAACAACCATTAGCCAGACCCTATTACCACTTCGTCATCCAGTCATTATATTTCATAATTTACCTTCATTTAGCCATTTAAGCATAGAAACCCAACCGAAACGAAAGGAAAAATCCCTGTTTAACTGTGTTGAGCACCTCATTTCTCCACCTCATTCCTCTAAAATTCACAGGCACCCGCTACTCTCTCTCTCTCTCTCTCTCTCTCTCTCTCTCTCTCTCTCTCTCTCTCTCTTTCCTGTTAACAAATGAATGTTTCGAACTTGTTCACTCTGTGTTCGCTGGTTCAAACCTACAGGACGTCGTGGAGTAGAACCAAATATACATATTAGTCACTTGCTTGGCTCTATACGAGGAACAAGTTATTAAATAATCAGTATGATATATTCGTGATATCAGAGTCAAACCTTCAAAGTAAATATTACTAATGCTTTATCCATTAGTACAAGCCCAAAGCTGAAGGGATATTTTTCGACAGAAATGCATCGAAGGCAACTTCTGTGCTCGTGAATGCGACGCTGCCACATACACGGGTTGGCTGGACGAGGGTGGCTAAGAACTCCTGGCCGCAATAGTACAAGTTGATGAATAAAGGCGAAAAAATTCAACTAGGCAGAGTGTAAGCACAGGAGCACAGATCTTGAAAACAACAGGAGAGACTGCATCAGGCCCATATGTGTCCTGGACTCTAGTTAATATTTTTCGGCCTCAGAGTCACGCGACGATTCTAGGAGAACCGGAGACTGTGCAAGGAATCTGATTGGCCCAGGTTATGTGTCCTGGCATGGGGCTTTGCTGATAGAAAAAAATTCCAAGTAATCCCAATGGTGTCTAGGTCAATGTGAGAAATGTAAAATTTCGGTTTCAGAGTCTCGTGACGTTTCTAGGTGAGCCGGAGACCAGGCAAGAAATCTGAAGGTCCCATTTTATATGGCCTTGCATGGTCCATTGCAGATAGGAAAAAATTGCAAATCTTCCCAATAGTGTCAAGGTCATTGTAAAAAATGTAAAATTTCAGGTTCAGAGTCTCACGATGTTTCCAGGAGAACCAGATACCAGGCAAGAAATCTGAAAGTCCAAGGTTATGTGTCCTGTAATGGACCATTGCGGATGGAAAAAAAAAACAAATCTGCCAAATGGGGTCAAGGTCATAGCATGAAATGTAAAATTAGACTTCTAGGATAGTGCTGAACTTGAACCAATGTCCACTAAATTGCTACAGAATGTACACCGCCATGATCTATGAACACTCTTGAGGTGTCATGTTCATACCTTAGTAACAGTTAGTCAAGGGCTTCCATCCAAAACAGTAGGTGGAGACTAGTGACTGTCTACAGGATAGATACAGGGTTCTATTTTATTATTAGTCCCCGCCTGTTACATAGTGGAGACTATTGTTTTTGCTGGTAGTATTATTATTCTGGCCTTAGAGTTTTGCGACGATTCCAGGAGAACCAGAGACTGCACTAGGAATCTGGGAGGGCTAGGTTATGTGTCCTGGCGTATGCCACTGCTGATAGAAAAAAAAATCCAAATCTTTAATCCGCTGTGGAAAGGCATGTCAGAAAGCGTCATATCAGTATTATGTTGCGAATGAGATAAGGTGGGCGTGTCTACTGGATATATCAATCGGACCTGTGCAAGGGATCTTATTTGCCCAGGCTATGTATCCTAGTATGGGCCATTGCTGATATAAAAAAAAAAAATCCAAATCTCACCTATGGGGTCAAGGTCATTGGAAGAGACAGTAGGTGGAGACTGACTGTCCACAGGACAGTTACAGAGCTATAGTTATTATTGCCAGCTGCAATAGCAAAGCTGGTATTGTTTTTAATTTGTCTGTCTGTCTGTGTATCTGTTAGCATAATAAATTTGCAACTGCTCAAGAGATCATCAAAAAATTTTACAGGTTTGTAGTAGGGATGAAAATCTCCTATGAGTTCGAAATTGGTGAAAGTATGTCAAGGTCCGTGTGTCTGTTAGCAGGATAACTTCGCAAACGCTCAAGATATCATCACAAAATGTTACAGATATGAAGTAAGGATGAAAATTTTTTACGAATTCAAAAATCATGAAAGTAGGTCAAGGTCAAGGTCATATTTCCAGCCGCGCTAGATGTGTACCGGTTCGCAGCTGGTGTGATTCTCCCTTTGGAAAGCCTCTAGTTACTATTATTTTTTTTTCCTCCACCTACTACATAGGTGGAGACTGTTGTTTTTACTAGTATTATTATTCCCGCCTGAATCTCGCAACGATTCCAGGAGAACCGGAGACTGTGCAAGGAATCTGACGGGCCCAGGTTATGTGTCCTGACATGGGCCATTATTGTTAGAAGAGAAATCCAAATTTCCCCAATAGGGTCAAGTTCATTTAAGGAAACAATAGCAGGGGATCAGTGACTGTCCAGAGGATACTAGATGAAACTTGGACTGATTCTTAAAATTTTATTTTGTGTTAATATTAATATACCTACTACATAGGTGGAGACTATTATTTTTGCTGGTATTATTAGTCTCTGCCCACTACATAGGTGGAGACTATTATTTTTGCTGGTATTATTAGTCTCCTGCTACTACATTTCTGCAACATTCGCGGCCTTTCCTCTAACTTTCCCTCTGTTGAGCACCACCTCTCCTCATCTAAACCTCACCTTCTTTTTCTAACGGAGACTCAGCTGTCTGAGGCAACTGACAGCAAACCCTTTTCTGTATCCTCCTACTTTCTCTATACTCATTTCAAAGCCAAAGGTGGCTGTTGTGTATATATACGCAATGACTTATCTTGCCCTCGTGTTCCTGAACTCGATTCTTCTGAATTCTCTACACTCTGGCTTCGGCTTTCCTGTCATTCTCTGACTAAATATATCTGTGCTGTTTACTTATCCCGTAATTCTACTGACTATCAAAAATTCTTTGACTATCTTACTTCTACAATGGAACACATTCTATCCATTTCTCCTTTCTCTGAAATCTCCATTCTAGGAGATTTCAATATTCACCACCACCTTTGGCTGTCCTCTCCTTTCACGGATCCACCTGGTGAACAAGCCTACATCTTGTCTATCCATAATGACCTAGAGCAGCTTGAACAGCACCCTACCCGTATCCCTGACTGCCTTGGAGAGAGCTCCTACATACTTGACCTCTTCTTCACAACTAATCCTTCTGCTTACTCTGTTAATCTTTTCTCTCCGTTGGGCTTCTCCGATCACAACCTTATTACCTTAACCTGTCCTATCACTCCTGTACGGCCTGTGGACCCTCCAGGGAAACGTCGTCTGTGGCATTTTGGAGCCGCGGACTGGGAGGCCCTCAGGCAGTACTTCTTTGATTTTCCCTGGAATGATTATTGCTTCCATGGCCGGGAGCCATCTGAGTGTGCCTTGCGCATTACGGAGGTTATTCTCTCGGGCATGGAAGCATACATTCCTTTCTCATATCCTTTGACTAACGCAAGAAAGCCTTGGTTTAATCATGCTTGTTCTAATGCTGTCCGCAACAAAGAGAGGGCCTACAAAAGGTACCGGAGCCAACCCACCCCTGAATCACATCATCTTTACGTTTCTGCCCGGAATCGTGCTAAGTCAGTTCTTCGCTCTTTTAAAAATAATTTCATCCATACTAAATGCTCTCAACTCTCCAACTCGAATTCTTCCCGCTCCTTCTGGCACCTTGCCAGAAATCTTTCTAACAACTTTACCTCATCATCCTTCCCTCCTCTTTTCTACTCTGATGGTTCTGTAGCTATTTCTTCTACTGATAAAGCAGATCTCTTCGCTCAGACTTTCTCCTCCAATTCCACCTTAGACGATTCCGGTGCTGTTCCTCCATCTCTTCCCTCCTCTGACTTCCTCATGGCTGACATTGAAATTTCTTCAATTGATGTATTTTCTGCCATCACTGGCCTCAGTACTAACAAGGCATATGGGCCTGATGGGGTCCCTCCTGTTGTTCTCAAGAACTGTGCTTCTGTGCTTACACCCTGCCTAAGCAAACTCTTTCGCCTTTGTCTGTCAACTTGTACCTTTCCTTCTTGCAGGAAGTTTGCTCTCATTCAGCCAGTCCCAAAGAAGGGTGACCACTCCCAACCCTACAACTATCGTCCAATTGCTTTAACGTCCTGTATTTCAAAAGCTTTCGAGTCAATTCTCAATAGAAAAATTTTAAGGCATCTTTCCTATCACAACCTTCTTTCCGATCGTCAGTACGGGTTCCGTCAGGGACGCTCCACTGGCGATCTTCTCACCTACCTTTCAGACTCCTGGTCATCCTCCTTTCGGGACTTTGGCGAAAGCTTTGCCATTGCACTTGATCTCAAAGGCTTTCGATCGAGTCTGACATAAATCTTTAATTTCTAAACTGCCCTCCTACAGTTTCTATCCTTCTATCTGTGCCTTCATCGCTAGCTTCCTTTCTGGTCGTTCTATAGCCGCCGTTGTAGACGGCCATCGTTCTTCTCCTAGATCTATCAATAGTGGTGTTCCTCAGGGCTCTGTCCTATCACCAACTCTCTTCCTTTTATTCATCAATGATCTTCTAAGCTGTACATCTAACCCTATCCACTCATATGCTGATGACTCCACCCTTCATCTTGCCATTCGGTTCCCGCAACGCCCATCTCAACAGTTACTTCAACAAACAAGGGATGAGGCTATGGCACACCTAATGTCTGACTTGGCTCGTATCTCTGACTGGTGTAAAAACAATATGGTTGTTTTTAATGCATCTAAGACTCAGTTCTTACACCTATCAACCCGACAAAATCTTCCACAGGTATACCCACTAATGTTTAATAATATTCAGCTTAATCCTGCATCATCCTTGAACATGCTTGGGGTTTCATTTACTTGGGACTTATCTTGGAAAGATCATATTACATCTCTTGTAAAATCTGCTTCCAAGAGATTGGGTGTGCTAAGCCGACTCCGCTCTTTCTTTACCCCTGCACAATTGTTGACTCTATACAGGAGTTTTATCCACCCCTGTGTGGAGTACAAGTCTCATGTGTGGGGAGGCTCCACACATACAGCTCTTCTCAATAGGGTTTAGTCAAAGGCTTTTCGTCTCATTAACTCTCCTCCTCTTACTGACTCCCTTCAACCTCTGCCTCTTCGCCGCACTGTTGCATCTTTATCTCTTTTCTATCGCTACTTTAATGTTCACTGCTCCTCTGAACTGTCTGCTTGCATTCCTCCACCTCTACGACGGGCGCGTAGCACCCGTCTAGCAGCAAACTCTCATCCCTTTTCTGTCCAACTCTCTAATGCAAGAGTTAACCATTACTCCCAGTCTTTCATTTATGCAACAGGTCAGCTCTGGAACTGTCTTCCTCTGTCTGTATTTCCTGCTGCCTATGATCTCCAGTCTTTCAAACGCAGTGTGTCCAGGCATCTCAAAATGATCGGATCTTGAATTTGGCTCTCTATTGTATTTTGTTTTTCTCCTGGAGGGAACTGTTACTGCGGGCTCATGGCCTTTGGTTCCTTCTTCCTCGCATAAAAAAAAAAAAAAACATAGATGGAGACTATTGGTTTCACTGGTATTATTAATATTATTTTTAACAATAATAATAATAATATTATTATTATTATTATTATTATTATTGTTATTATTATTATTATTATTATTATTATTACCGGACAAGAACTTGGTAGGCTAGTGTAGAGTTTTGCTGATGTCTGTAAGCTTCGTTCCTTGAGAGTAAATGTAGAAAAGAGTAAAGTGATGGTTATTGAGAGAGAAGGTGACTCCCAGTGCAATGTAACAGTGAATGGAGAGAGACTGGAATTAGTGAGAGAGTTCAAATACCTGGGTATAGTGATAGAAAAAAAGAGGAAAATGTGCAAAAGAAGTTGAAAGTAGAGTGACACAAGGAAGAAAAGTAGCTGGTGCAATGAAGGCCTTGATAAGAAACAGAGGCTTGAGTGTTGCAGCTGCACGAGGCTTACATGAAGGAGTGTTAGTGCCAACTTTAACATATGAATGTGAGACTATGGTGTGGCATGAAAATGAAAAGTCAAGAGTAAGAGCAGTGGAGATGGGACTGCTGAGGAATGTATGTGGAGTCCAGAGGGTGGATAAGATATGAAATAATGTGTTTGGTGAAAGATGCGGAGTGAGGAAGTCGGTGGACACCAGAATTGAAGAGAGTGTGCTGAGATGGTATGGTCATGTGGAGAGAATGGATAACAATAGAGTGGTATAAAAGGTATATCTGAGCGAATTCGAAGGAGGGAGGAGGCGAGGTAGGCCAAGAAGCTGGAGAGATATGGTGGATGAGTGTGTGAGGAAGAGAGGTTTGGAAGTCGGTGAGGCTAGGGCACTGACAGGAGATCGAGCTGGCTGGATGAATTTTGTCAGGAGAAGTGCATGATCCGGGATTTTTGGCACCCCTTTTTAACGTGGCAGTGTCTGGATTGACTCTGTCTGATACGATTGTGTGAAGCTACAGAACGTGGTGAATGTTTCTGGCATATCCGATAGAGCCAGGATTCCGGGAGCTTGAATGATGAGTGAATGGAAGCGTGGCCCATTGGATTGGGGAATTTTGGGCTGTCTGGACATTGTTACTCCTCACCCTGTCCTTGGGTGGGAAAGGAGGTCCGGATGACGATGATGATTGATGATGATGATGATTATTATTATTCCAGCCTCAGAATCTTGCGACAATTCCAGGAGAACTGGAAACTGCGCAAGGAACCTGAAAGGCCCAGGTTATGTGTCCTGGCCTGGACCATGGCTTATTGAAATATAAAAAAATCCAAATCTCCCCAGCGGGGTCAAGGTCATTGTAAGAAACAGTAGGCGGAGACTAGTGACTGTCTGAAGGACAGTTACAGTGTTCTAGTTATTATTATTCCTTTCGCCAAGGAGGTTATGTTTTTGCCTGTGTTTGTTTGTTTGTCTGTTCGTGTGTCTGTCTGTCTGTTAGCAACCTTACCCAAAAAGTTACGAACGGATTTTTATGACATTTGTGGAACTGTGGGCCTTGGGCCGAGGAACAAATTATTAAATTTGAGGGCTGATCCGGAGTATCCCGCACAATATCTCCGAAAGTTCTCAATGAATTTCAATGAAATTTTGTGGAAAGGTAGGCCATGGACCAAGAAAGAACTGATCAAGTTTGGAGTCGGATCCGGATCCGGGTCCAGATCCTACATACACTGATCCGGATGCGGATCCTTTTCAATAGCAATGGCATTGGCAGAGGTATGCGCTCTCTGAACCCTTTCTAGTTATTATTATCATTATATGTAAGATATTCACGGAAGAGATAGGCGCAGCGTGTGAGGCGGTTTGTGGAGTGAGGAGGAGATGCAAGGGTGTGCAAGGGACAGCATGGTGGAATGATGAGGTGAAACGAGCTGTGGAACAAAAGAAGAAGGCATATAGTGAATGATTAGCGAGTAGAGGTAGGGGAGAAGATGAGAGAGAGAAGAGAGAGGTATATGTGAGCAGGAGAAGGGAGGTTAAGAGACTGGTGAAGGAGAGTAAAAAGAAAGTGGATGAAGAGTTTGGGAGGAATCTGAGTGTGAAATGGAGGGTGAGTAAGAAATTGTTTTGGAAGGAGGTAAAGAAAGTAAGGCAGTGTGAAAGGGGAAATAGTAGGGGAGTGAAAGATAGGAATAATAGATTGTTGGTGGAGAAGAGAGAGAAACTGAGGAGATGGAAGGAGCACTTTGAGGCTTTGTTGAATGTAGAGAGTGAGAGCAGTGCGAGTATAAGTGGTTGGGGAATGGCTGGGAGAAGAAGAGATGAGAGGAGGGAGGAAGAGATCAGTAGGGCGGAAGTAGTGGAAGCGATGAAGAAGATTAAGTTAGGAATGGCCCCAGGAATTGATGGAGTGTGTGGTGAAATGCTTAGGTATGGGGGTGAGATTGTTGTGGAGTGGATATGGAAGTTGTGTAGATTGGCTTGGGAAGAGGGAAGGGTTCCAGAGGACTGGAAATCAGGTATAATTGTTCCTTTATACAAAGGAAAAGGGGAGAGAGAAGTATGTGGTAACCATAGGGGTATTTGCCTACTTAGTGTGACTGGTAAAATATATGGTAGAATACTCATTGATAGGGTTAGGCATATGACAGAGGAGCTAATTGGAGAAGAACAAGGGGGATTTAGGAAGGGAAAAGGGTGTGTAGATCAGATATTTGTTCTAAGATGTTTATTGGAGAAGTATCTAGAGAAGGGAAGGAAGGTGTATGCTGCCTTCATGGACTTGGAGAAAGCTTATGACAGAATAGATAGGCAAGGTATGTGGAAGGTATTAAGAATATATGGAGTGGAGGGGAAATTGTTGAGTGCTGTGAAGAGTATGTACGAGGGAGCTAGGGCTACGGTGCGAGTGGATGATGAGCTGAGTGAGTTCTTTTATCTCAATGTGGGACTGAAACAGGGTTGTGTGATGTCTCCATGGCTGTTTAATATATACAGTACATGGATGGGGTTGTGCAGGAAGTGCAGGGTAGGGCAGTGGATGTGAGGGTGGCTCTAATGAATGAGGGTGAGATTTGGAAGCTTCCGGTGTTGCTGTTTGCTGATGATACAGTACTGTTGAGTGAAGATGAATGAGAGTTGCAAGGTTTGGTGAATGAATTTGGGACAGTGTGTAGGAGGAGGAATCTGAAAGTTAATGTAAACAAAAGTAAAGTTATGGTGTTTGAGAGGAATGAAGTCACAGAGTGTGCAGTGAGGTTGGATGGTGAGGATATGGAGAATGTGAGTGTCTTCATGTACTTGGGTAGTGTGATGAGTAAGGATGGAACTTTGGGAGATGAAGTGCGTGAAAGGGTACAGCAGGGAAGGATGGTTGTTGGTACACTGAAAGCAGTGATGAGAAATAGGGAGGTGAGTATGGAAGTTAAGAAGTCACTGCATGATAGTACTGTGATCCCTACCCTGACGTACGGAAGCGAGGCATGGACCTTGCAAGAGGGAAACAAGTCAAGAGTGAGACCAGTGGAAATGAGTTACTTGAGAGGAGCATGTGGAGTGACGTGGAGGGACAGGTTGACGAATGAAGAAGTGAAGGAACGCTGTGGGGTGGGGGTGGATGTGGTTGAGAAGATTAGGAGAAATACACTGAGGTGGTTTGGACATGTGGAGAGAATGGAGAATGAAAGACTGACTAAGAGGGTGTATGTAGGTGAGATGGAGGGAGGGAGAGGGAGAGGTAGACCGAGGATGAGGTGAAGGGATGGAGTTGAGAGGTATATGAGGGAGGGGGGGTGAGTTGGGGGGAAGGTAATCAAATGGTGGGTGAGAGCGACTTGGAGGCGTTTTGTCTGTGGCCACCCTTTGCAGGATTAGGGCGTCGGGCTATAGATAGATAGATAGATAATCTATCTATCTATTCCCAGATGTCTCAATCCCGTTCGGGGTGGCCACAAACAAATCGCCTCCAATTCGCCCTGTCCCCCGCCATTTCACTGCCCTGCTCCCAACTCACACCCCTCTCTCTCATATACCTCTCCACCCCATCCCTCAATCTCATCCTCGGCCTCCCCCTCCCTCTTCCCCCCCTCCACCTCACTCACATACACTCTCTTCGTCAGTCTTTCACCCTCCATCCTCTCCACATGGCCAAACCACCTCAGTGTGTTCCTCATAACGCTTCCTATCACATCCACATCCACACCACAACGCTCCTTTATATCCTCATTCGTCAGCCTGTCTCTCCATGTGACTCCACAGGCTCCTCTTAAATAACTCATTTCCACTGCTCTCACTCTTGACTTGTGTCCTTCCAACAATGTCCAAGCTTCACTTTCGTACGTTAGTGTTGGTATCACAATACTGTCATGTAGTAACTTTTTCACTTCCATGCTCACTTCCCTGTTTCTTATCACTGCTTTCAAGGAACCAGCAACCTTTCTTCCCTGCTGTACCCTTTCAAGTACTTCACCCTCCAAACCTCCATCCTTACTCATCACACTACTCAAATACTTAAACGTACTCACATTTTCCAATTCCTCACCATCTAACCTCGCTGTACATTCACTAACTTCACCTCTCTCAAAGACCATCACTTTACTCTTCCCTACATTCACCTTTAGGTTCCGTTTCTTACACACTCTCTCAAACTCATCCACCAAGCCTTGCAGCTCCCCTTCGTCTTCACTCAACAACACAGTATCATCTGCAAACAACAGTACAGGGAGTTTCCAAACACTATCCTCTCTCACCAGGGCCACTCCAACATCCACTACCCTACCTTGTACCTCTTCTATTACCCCATCCATGTACAGATTGAACAACCATGGAGACATGACACATCCCTGTTTCAAACCAACTTTCAAAGAGAAAAATTCACTTAGTTCACCATCCACACGCACTGCAGCCTTCGCACCATCGTACATACTCTTCACAGCATTCAACAACTTCCCATCTACTCCATATATTCCTAACACTTTCCACAATCCTTGTCTATCCACCCTGTCATATGCTTTCTCCAAATCCATGAAAGCCACATACAACTTCTTTCCCTTCTCTAGAAACTTTTCCACTAAAGATCTGAGAATGAATATCTGATCTACACAACCTCTTCCCTTCCTAAAGTCTCCCTGTTCTTCTCCAACTAATTTCTCTGTTCTTTCTCTAACTCTGTCTATAAGTATCCTACCATACACTTTTCCTATTATACTAAGAAGACAAATGCCCCTATGATTACCACACACTTCTTTTCCCCTTTTCCTTTGTAGAAGGGAATAATTATACCTGACTTCCAATCCTCCGGGACTCTACCTTCCTCCCAGATAATTACTACTATTATTACAGCTATGTGGTTCATATCATGATTGATCCCCTCATTGCTGTTATTATCATTGCTTTATTGTTGCTATTATTATTATTATTACTATTATTGTTATTATTATTATTATTATTATCATTATTAAACATAGACGATGGAAGTAATGTGAGTATAAGTGGCTGGGGAATGGCTGGGAGAAGGAGAGAGGTGAGAAGACAGGAAGAAATCAGTAGGATAGAAGTTGTGGAAGGAATGAAGAAAGTTAAATTGGGGAAAGCCCCAGGAATTGATGGAGTGTGTGGTGAAATGCTGAAGCATGGGGGAGAGATAGTAGTAGAATGGATGTGGAAAATGTGCAGATTGGCCTAGGAGGAAGGTAGAGTCCCGGAGGATTACAAGTCAGGCATAATTATTCATTTGTACAAAGGAAAATGGGAAAAAGAAATGTGTGGTAATCATAGGGGCATATTTCTTCTTAGTATAATAGGAAAAATGTATGGTAGGATACTTATTGACAGAGTTAGAGAAAGAACAGAGGAATTAGTTGGAGAAGAACAGGGAGGCTTTTGGAAGGGAAGAGGTTATGTAGATCAGATATTCATTCTCAGATCTCGTGGAAAAGTTTCTAGAGAAAGGAAAGAAGTTGTATGCGGCTTTCATGGATTTGGAGAAAGCATATGACAAGGTGGATAGACAAGGATTGTGGAAAGTATTAACAATATATGGAGTAGATGGGAAGTTGTTGAATGCTGTGAAGAGTATGTATGATGGTGCTAAGGCTGCAGTGCGTATGGATGGAGAACTGAGTGAATTTTTCTCTTTGAAGGTTGGGTTGAAACAGGGATGTGTCATGTCTCCATGGTTGTTCAATCTGTACATGAATGCGGTAATAAAAGAGGTACAAGGTAGGGTAGTGGTTGTTGGAGTGGCCCTGGTGAGAGAGGGTAGTGTTTGGAAAATCCCTGTACTGTTGTTTGCAGATGATACTGTGTTGTTGAGTGAAGACGAAGGAGAGCTGCAAGGCTTGGTGGATGAGTTTGGGAGAGTGTGTAAGAAACGGAATCTAAAGGTGAATGTAGGGAAGAGTAAAGTGATGGTCTTTGAGAGAGGTGCAGTCACTGAATGTACAGCGAGATTGGATGGTGAGGAATTGGAAAATGTGAGTACGTTTAAGTACTTGGGTAGTGTGATGAGTAAGGATGGAGGTTTGGAGGGTGAAGTGCTGGAAAGGGTACAGCAGGGAAGAAAGGTTGCTCGTTCTTTGAAAGCAGTGATAAGAAGCATGGAAGTGAGCATGGAAGTGAAAAAGTTACTACATGGCAGTATTGTGGTACCAACTCTAACGTATGGAAGTGAAGCTTGGACGTTGCTGGAAGGACACAAGTCGAGTGAGAGCAGTGGAAATGAGTTATTTAAGAGAAGCCTGTGGAGTCACATGGAGAGACAGGCTGACAAATCAGGATATAAAGGAGCGTTGTGGTGTGGATTTGGATGTGATAGGAAGTGTTAGGAGGAATACACTGAGGTGGTTTGGCCATGTGGAAAGGATGGAGGGTGAAAGACTGACGAAGAGAGTGTATGTGAGTGAGGTGGAGGGGGAAAGAGGGAGGGGGAGGCCGAGGATGGGATGGAGGGATGGGGTGGAGAGGTATATGAGAGAGGGAGGTGTGAGATGGGAGCAGGGCAGTGAAATGGTGGGGGACAGGGCGACGTGGAGACAATTTGTTTGTGGCCACCCGAACGGGATTGAGGCGTCTGGCAATAGATAGATACATAGATAGATTATTATTATTATTATTATTATTATTATTATTGCTGCTGTTGTTGTTGTTTTTATTGTTACCTCTGCCAAGGTGGTTATGTTTTAGCCAACGTTGGTCTGCTTCTCTGTTTAACTCTCAGCAGGATTAGCCTACAAAAAGTTATGAATGAATTTCTGAAATTTTTTGAAGGGATAGGGTATGGCCGCAGGAACAATCCATTAGAGTGTGGTGGTAGTCTGAATCATCACACTGATCCAGATTTTTTTTTTAAAGATTCTTTAACATTACGCGATAGTGGTAATTTCAACATTTTTGTTTCTAACTTGATATATAATGCCTACAATGCTTGCACAAAAATTACAAGATATCATCTCCGCCTTGGCGGAGGTTTACAATCCCGGATTGCTCTTGTTATTAACATTGTTCCGAGTTAACATTACAATTTTGGAAGTTTTCTGTTTATTTTTTGTTGTCGATTGATTTTATTATTACTATTATTATTACCTTCGCCAAGGAGGTTACTTTTTTGCCGGCATTGGTTTGTTTGTTTGTCTGTTTGTTGGTCTGTCTGTCTGTTAGCAGCTTTACTCATAGTTATGAACGAATTTTGATGAAATTTTGTGGAAGGGTGGTCCATGGGCCAAGAAAGAAATACTTAAATTTAAGGACGGATCCGGATCCGGAGTATCCCGGACGATAGCTCAAAATGTTCTTAATGAATTTCAATTAAATTTTGTGAAAAGATGGGCCATGGACCAGGAAAGAATTGATTAAATTTAGTGTGGGATCCGGATACGGATCCTATATCCGCGGATCCGGTTCCAGATTCTTTTTAACGGCAATGGCATTGGCGGAGGTATGTGCTCTCTGAGTGCTTTCTAGTTACTTTTATTATGATCATTACAATTATTCTACCCAACAAGGAGAGTGTTTTGACCCCTTTTTGTTTGTTTGTTAGCTTGTTTGTCTCTTAGCAGGAATACTCAAGAACTAAGGGAGAGATTTGGACCAGTTTTGGTGGGTAGATAGCCCACGTCCTAGGGAACAATCGATTAACTGTTGGAACAGATCTGGATCATACCTTTAGTTTTTTTGCAGGATTACTCAAAAACTAAAAGAGGGATTTGTACCATATTTCGTGGGCAGATAGCCCATGTCCCAGGGAACTGTCGACTAACTTTTGGGACCGATCTAGGTCGTATTATACTGTAGAGTCTGGATCCGGAAACACATTTGCAAAATCTTAATCAATGATAAGAAAACCTATCCCATTATGAAGAGTGGTTTGGAAACTACGCTGCCCTTGTCGGGGAGATACACTCCACTGAGTGCCCATCTAATTATTATTAGTCTCAACTTTCTACATTGGATACTCTTGTTTTTGCTGGTATTATTATTATTCCGGCCTCGGAGTTTCACGACGATTCCAGGAGAACCGGAGACTGGAGAAGGAATCTGAAGGACCCAGGTTATTTTTGTCCTGGCAAGAGCCATTGCCGACAGAAAAAAAATCTAAATCCTTTACGTGCAGTGGAGGGGCATGTCAGACAGAATCATATCAGTATTATGAGTGAATAAGTTGGTCGTGCCTACTCTAGATCTCAATCCGACCTGCACAAGGAATCTTAAAGGTGAACTTGAACCAGTCAACTCAAAATTACCACAGAATGTACCCTACCATAACCCATAAACGCTGCTGAGGTGTCCTGTTCATGTCTTAGTGACCGTTGGTTAAGAACCTCCATCCGGAACAGTAGGTGTAGGTGGAGCCTAGTGACTGTCCAAAGGACAGTTATAGAGTTGTAATTGTCATTATTATTATTATTATTATTATTATTATTATTATTGTTATCATGATGATGATGATCATCATCATTATCATCATCATCATCATTCTTATACCCACTCAGAACACACACACGCTGACATTCGCTTACATATACAGTATAGCCACAGCTACCCCAACTTCACTGTCTCTCCCTCTTCCCCTGTCACGTAGGTACTAAGTGTACTGTACGAGTATAATAGGCCCAGGGTTGTGACAGATGAATAGTGTCGGAAAAAGCCTGAAACAGGACGATACGCTACTCATGAGAAAACCATGCCCCTTACCTCTAAAATGCTGTGGTGATTAACCATCTTTAAACATACTGATATGGGCCAGTATACATTGAAGGAATCAATGAAACGAGCACATTTGGACTGAAAGAGAATTAAGTTGTGTATAACGTTGCAGTCCAAGCTCTTGCCGTTTCATTGTGCGATCTTTTCCTTCCATAAAGAGCAAAAGTGTGTTATAGTGTGTGAAACGCCCCCAGTTTGCATCTGCAATTCTACAACCAGCAATGCACAACATGTATATGATGTTTTCATGCCGATTCCTTTCAACCTACTTATGCATGAGTGAGTTCAAAATGATACAAAAGTCCGTTTGGGGCCCCTTAGATCAACCTTGCACGTTTCGCCAAGCTTTGCTATCGTGGCATACTGTTGGTTCGTAGCAGTTTCACAGAGGTATTTCATTACATTTTTTTACCATGTAGCATATGAAATATACAGTTTTAGCCACTTCATGAAACACCATAGGCAGAATTTTAAAAACTTTCTGAAATATCTAACATTTTGAGCTATTCATGAAAAAAATATTCCAGCAATTTTGTGAAAAAGTGGCTACACATTTTGATTATAACATACAGTCTATATACATAAGCATATATATATATATATATATATATATCATCAACCGTCTGAGTATCCACTGCAGGACCGGCCTATCGCGACTGAAGTCGGGACGATACAGCCAGTGTATCTCTACCAAGTGGCTTAGACAGTTTAGTAGAGATTGTATGTAGGGTGAGAAGCGCTTGTTAGTGTAATTGTAGTGTTGGAGTGGCTTTGGATGTGTGTGTAGTCTGTGAACCAAGTGTAATCGGCCCCCCCAAGCCGACTGGGTGCAATCATACTTTACAGTAAGCAACACTGGTTCAACCACAGCACCCCTGGTGTCCGCCAATGCAGTACGTGGCCTGGTGAACACTAACAAAGTTTATTACCCTGGCGGGGCGCGAACCGTGGTCCACCCGTGTACGAAACGAACACTCTACCACTGTACCACAGAGGCTCCATATATATATATATATATATATATATATATATATATATATATATATATATATTTATATATATATATCACGTGTTGTGTTGTATTACGAGTACATTATCTGTTTTGGTACATCATGCGTTTTAGATAAATCATGTGTTGTGTTTTGTTGTATCATGCAGTGTGTATCATGCAGTGTGTCGTGGTGTTCTGCATCGTGTATTATGTTGTGTTGCATCATTCGGTGTGTTGTGTTATTCTGTATCATGTCCTGTGCTGTGCTGCATCATGTATTTTGCTGTGCTGCATCATGTACTGTGCTGTGCTGCATCATGTATTGTACTGTGCTGCATCATGTACTGTGTTGTGCTGCATCATTTATTGTGCTCTGCTGCATCATGTATTGTGTGGTTACATTACGTGCATTGTGCTGTGTTGCTTCATGCGTTCCGTTGTTTAACATCGTGTGTTGTGTTGTGTTCCATCATGTGCTATTACATCATGTGCTGTGTTGTGCTAAATCGTGCATTATGTTATGTTGTATCAAGTATTGTGTGTTGTGGTGGTGGGTGTGATGCTGACATAATAGGCATCTAGTGGTAGCGTATCGTCATACAGAGAGTTCGTGCTCTCCGAGGTGTTGCGTGTGTTATCTGAGGTGCTGCGTGTGTCCTGTCCTATACTAGGTGAAATTGGGGTGATGTAACCGGGCTCTGAAGGCAAGGTGTCGTCATACAGAGTGTTGATGCGGTGTGTTGTACTGCGTGTGTTGCCTGAGATGTTGGGGGTGTTGCATGGAAGATCAAAAAAGAAAGGTTCGTCGTAGATATGCTCTTCAGAGTTATCAGGGCTCTCGGGTGTGGGGTGGACCCGAGGTGGTGTCGACGGTCTCTCGGTCTGATGCAGAAGCCTTTGCAGATACCAGTCCAGTCTAGACAAGGTCACATCTGTCAGAAACACACAACATATTACACACTCAGCACTTATTTGGGACATCGAGCAGTGGTAAAATAACAGGTGGAGGGGGGGGAAGATCTTAAGATTTTTCCTATAAAACAAGGCTATGTATTGCATAAAACAGTAGCTTAAATCACTAATAATACGTTAACGGTCATCTAACATGAATATCATCCCACTTCAGAGGTATAACAAGCATGGTCGATATAGAGAACAATCTTGGTTGAAGTCAAAATATTTTACAATGAGTATTACTTCATTCCACGACACCCAATGGAAGAACTAAAGATTGCCAATCAAAAAAGAAGAAAAAAAGCGAGTCCAAATGTTGCAATAATTAGGAGACTGGCTCTCTGTCCCTCGTGCCACGACACCACTCACTATAATTTCATTCAGACTTGTTTCTCCTTAATTAACCACTCAATTACTCAGTTTCGTCACCTGTCTTATTATATAATAATTACGTCTGACTTTTCTGTCGGTCCTGTACAGGCATTATTCTGCAACAGACTTTTTTCTGTAACATTACCTCGATGATGAACCTGTCATGTTACCTCACTCTTTCCCTCAGCTTCTCCCTGTGCCCACCTCTATAACAGGGATTTCTAACACACAGCTTTGATGCACATGTTTGATGTTATTTGATTACTTCATTTTTCTGTCGTTTTTCTCAACTGCACCTCATCCTTATCTCATCACTGAGGTTCACTTCCACTCTCCTCTTCTAGTAGACGGGTTAAGTGCAAAAAATAGGTTGTTGACGTCAAAATCATGATGCAAAATTCCCCTTTGGTGAAAGTACCTTAGGGCCATACAAAAAAATTTATCCAAAGACACAAGTTAGACCTCGCTTCGTATCTAAAATATATACGTTTTTTCAAACGGCCTCCGACAATATACCAGATCCCTTATCTTTGCTGCCGTTATAGCTATAATGACAAAACTGGTGTCAAAGTGTATATTTTTGGAGTCATGGAATTCAATAAATAGGTTTCCAAAGCAAAAAAAAAAAAAAAAAAAGTTTCTGTTTACCATAACTATTATTGGTAAAATATGCAAATTTGGTTAAAATTTTTATGTAAATTGACCTGACTTAAAACATGGGCAACTCAGAGCTTGGAAACTGACTATCATAGAAAGTCCATGTATTGTGATATGTGTTTTGTAGGTGAAATGTGAGGTCAATGAAGCCATTAAAAATGCATGCTTTCAAAGGCCCACACACTGAACTAAATTAAAATTTTCGGTATGTGTATTATTATATGGATGCAAGTGCTAGGTACTGAGTAGTGAGACAACAACTTCATAACTACGTTCACAATTTCACAAAGACTCATATGATTGACAGAAAAACCTGAAACAAACATTTCCCATCAACAGCCAGAAGAAGTTCATAGTGTTCATACATCGTTGAGCAGAGTTTGCACGTAGATGTCTGCATCTCTGAGGGAGCATGAACCTTTACATCCATAAGGATTTCTCATGCTTCTTCCCCGTCTCAGCTGGATCTACCATGCCAATGGGATTCTCAGTTTGTTGGCTGTGTGAAGGGAAGTACTGCTGAATGCTGATGCATGTTCCATGGAAGGCTGATGTTGCTGTTGTCGATGATGGGTTGTGGTCAGTGTTATCAAAACCATCAGTGATGAAGACACCCTTGACTTTTTGAGGTGGGACCACCACACCAATCTGCTCCCAGTAATGGTTACTAAAATTGCAATGTCTGTACTGAATGTTATCAAGCGGTCAAAGGACACACATATTCCTCGCGTATGCGTGGCTTCCACCAGAGATGCACTGCCAGTTTTAAGGTGTACAGTAGTATTTCATTGCCAGACATAGCGAACCTGGTGTTTCCTTCTCTTTTATGTGACGAGGAACACTGACAGGTTTCTTGGATCTGCGGCTTACAGAGTTAAAAATTATTTGCTGCCCAATGGATGTTGCAGCCTGGGACTTCTCAGGTCAAGGAGGTGGCTGATCATTACGTGATCCATCAAGAAGCATGTGTAGGAACGATCTCGGCATGGGAAGGACTGAATCAGCTTCACAGGAGGTTGAGAAAGAACCTGTGAAAGCCTGCTTCATTGGGATCTACTCTTGCCAGAGAATTTTTGCTGCTTTGAGGATGATGGAGACATCAGTAGATGTGATGTTTTTAATGTGAACAACAGCTTTGCCCAGGTCATCATCAAAAACAAGGGACCAGCCACGATTCATTCGTGCTGATCAGGCGTTCAGTATCCTCTCAAAAGCGTGTGGTGCTTCATTTGATGTATGGAAAGCCCAGACTAGCAGTGTGCTTGTAATAGAGGGCTGTCAAGTCAGCCATTGCCAGTGATACTCCTGAGCCACGATAGGCTAATCTTCGATGAACTCAAGCTAGTATTTGAGGACATGTACTCTGATGACCTAAGTTGCATTACTTTCAGTAATGCCTAGTCACGCACACACGATGATAAACAGCATCAATAGCCACCATGTCACCAGCAGCTAGTTGAGTCAATAGATGCTTGTCACCCACCACCTGAGAACATTCTTTCAATTTTCTATCCAAGCCAAGGGTGGCAGCCCTCCTCAGTTCGTTTTTGTTGCTCTCTTCACCACAGAAGAGACAGGGTGTGTTGACTGGTTCGCATGATGATGTTGAGGGTGTGGGTAAAGCCTGAGTGTGGAATTGGCACCACTGTTCATGCGTCGTGATTTGACTGGACTCACGGACCCACGCTTTTTTCTTGCTCTCTCAACTTTCTGATTGTCAGTGGCTTTCCTGCAGCTTTTATGCCACTCTACTGGATTCGACATCATCAGCTGCCCTACATCCTGAACACCACCGCCATAGCCACCACCACTAATTCCACCACAACTAAGGTCATCCACTACTGTAAAATCAGGCAAATCACCTAACTCCTTCAGCTCCTGGATGCTATCTGTTACTTCTATGTAACATACATAAAGTTTTTAAGGGTTGTTTCTTAGTTTTACAGATGATGAGAGATCTAAAGCTTTTTCATTGCTTTTATGCAACTGACATATGAAGCAAAAGCTCCAGTCACGAGTGTCCATGATGGCAGTTGTGCTTTTGGAGTTGTTCATAGTGGAAGGGAAATCTATGTACTAACTTGAAACGAGAAATAAACTTGCTTAAACATCATGAGATAGATACGATGATAGATAACAAGCATTAGCAAAAGTAAAAAACAAATTTAAAGTTAATAAAGAAAAAGATAATGTGTTATGATTCACTGTCAGAATATACTCCTCGTATGAAGACCTTTATTGTTATTAATCTAAACGACAACTAAGTACCTTGGAACAATAGTCGTGTCAAACTGACGATACTGGACTTTATACAGATAGACAATCCCAACAAAACATTGCAATCCCAAACATCACAAACGTTGCATCTATGATTTCACAATTACACGACATCTAGGACTTCATATTTACACGACAATATGGAAAGTCACCCACAATGGTCATGGTAAGGAGAAAACTACTGATTTTTTTTTTTTAAGTCTTGAAACCTATTTAACTAGATTCCTTGACCTCCAAAATGAACACTTTGACACCAAGTTTGTCATTATAGCTATAACAGAAGCAAAGCTATGGGGTCCGGTGTACTGTTGGCGTCCATTTTGTAAAAAAAAAAAAAAAAAAAAAAAAAAAAAAAAAGTATATTTCAGAAACGAAGCGAGATCTAACTTGTGTCTTTGGATATTTTTTTTTCTATGGACCCAAGGTACCGTACTTCTATAGGAAAGGGAAACTTTGCATTATAACTTGAAATCAGACACTTAACCCGTCTAGTATTCCATTCTAAACACACTCTATTTAACATTTTTTAAATTCTCTGTCATCTATACATTTGCCCTCTTTCTAGAATAATTATAATTTAGCTTTAAACATGACCCCTACGATATCCTACTCAAAATGGACATGCACCCGCATACTTTCATGATGAAAATCACCAATCAACATTTTCTTATCCTCCTACTCCTCTTCCTCCTCCTACTCCTCCTCATCATCATCATTATCATCATCATCATCATCATTACTTTAAATACCCTCATCATCATAGCTACAATTAACCCTACATCACCATCTGCATTATCAACATCTCGTAATACATTTATCATAAGTATTTCAGTCAGCTCTTTATCACAATCGACATCATGATGAATCTCATTTTTAACACATATGGTATATCATCATTGCTACAGCAAACCCTTCAGCAAGACCATTATCGCCATCATCTCTGATACTACCACAATTACTTTTACAGTCGTTTTTTTCCAACTTACCAGATATGACTTCCCTTCTACGATGGAGAACCAGGGTACCGACAGCGAGCCCCAGGAGCACCACTACCATCACCACCACCACGTTCATTGGTACCTCGTTGCCCATTGTAGTTGGAGTTGGGTTATTGACTCAATAGCTGGATGCCTGGCGAAGACAGAGAGAGAGAGAGAGAGAGAGAGAGAGAGAGAGAGAGAGAGAGAGAGAGAGAGGCGCAATGAAATTGATGAATGAGGAGATATGGGCATTTACCTACGATTATTTATTTGTTTTCCAACGTTCAGATTATTTTATTCAGCTTTAGACTAACATTTCGAACTGAAAGGGTTAGGTGAACTGGAACGAGAAGAGGAGATGATTTGAGAGGAACTGTGATGGAAAAAAGGGAGAGACAACGAGGGTATTTCACCGTCGTGATGTTTAGGACAGATTTTTCGAACTAGATGGCATATATATATATATATATATATATATATATATATATATATATATATATATATATATATATATATATATATATATATATATCGCTTCAACTAATTTTGATTGCTCACTGCATAGACTAAATTATCTAAATATAGCTAAATATATCTGTGTAGTCTATTGCTCCTCCAATGCCTCTTCAGAATCCAGTGTATTTGACTCCATATCCAAACAATTGAGTAACCTTAACCTTACCCTTAGCACCGAAATTACCATTTTGAGTGATTTTAACGTACCTAATGTTGAATGGTTATTGCATTCTGCATGGACTGATGATACTGGTCTAGAGTGCACGCTGTTTGTTGGTAAAGGAACGAACCAGAGTACCAAATAATCCTAACCATAATACCCATCTCTGGGATCTATTCCTGACAAATAATCCATATTAATACAGAATAGAAGTACTGTCACCACCTGGATCCTCTGACCAGTCTCATCAAAGCCTCATTAGTCGGCTCCCACAAACCTCCCCGTTTTGAACCTGTCGGGGTGACCCGATGGTAATTTGATATAGCAAACTGGAATGGATTTAGAAATTATCTTGCTGACATTCTATGGCATTCTTTCGTCTCTAGTGACGTCAGTACCCAGTCCCACATTAATGACTTAATACTAGCTGATATGGATTTATTCATACCAAGTCAACAGTTCACTAAAAGATCGAACTCTCCAAAATGGTTTGATAGCAATTGTGCTAGAGCAATGGCCCAACAGTCTATAGCATATAACTCTTACTTAAAATACAAAGCATCTGAATCACTCTAAACTGTTGGAAGCCATGCAAAAGCTGTAATAAATCTCACTAACTCAAACTTTCTTCAAAATCAATCATCAAAACTACTTAACAATCCTGATGACAACAGAATATTCTGGTCAACTCCCAGTTCTTTCATTAATAAATTTAACAAATAATCACCCATTCCTCCACTAAAATCTTCAGATGGTAACGTTACAAATGACCAGCGTGGTAAAGCAAATATCCTTGCCAGTATATCTGCAGAAATTCTACCATAATGGAAGTGAGCCAGAATGTTCCAGTACTAGAACTTGACTCTCCTGAAACTGTTCCACTTAAAATACTGTCTAGATAAGTAAAATCAATCCCAGACTATTTACCAACCAACAAAGCTCCAGGACCAGCTGAAATTCCTCCAATTGTTCTGAAAAAGTGCTCCCAAGAACTTGCCTCAGTTCTAGCTAAATTATTCAGATTATGCATATGTACTGTACTTTTTCATTTCCTAATTCATGGAAAGAAGCCAATATCCACCCGATTCCAAAGAAAGGAAGTTCCTCTGACCCCTCTGATTACAGACCAGTATCTATCACATATTCTCTTGGTAAAGTGTATGAAACTGTTACAAATAGTTAAACATCTTGAATCCAATAGCTTAATTAGTGATAGACAATATGGTTTTCGCCACAATAGATCCACCATTGATGTACTCAGTCTCCTTACTCATACCATCCATCAATCAATTGACCAACAGGGAGAAACTCATGTAGTAGCCTTTGATATTTCTAAAACTTTCATTTCTAAAACTTTCAACAGTGTGTGGCATTGTTCCCTGCTGTCCAAACTCTCTTGCTATGGACTAATGACTTTTGTTCCTCCGCCTTCCTCATAACTCAGCGACAGAAAAATAAGAGTAAATGTAGATAATGTACATTCCAATTTCCACTGAATTAATGCTGGTGTGCCCAGGGATCAGTTCTGGCGCCAACCCTATTCCTAGTTCATATTAATGTTTATCTGTCACCCACAATCCCATTCATTCATATGCACAGGACTTAACACTTCACAGTTTATTCGCACTCAAACACCCATTTACAAAGTTTAATATCTCTTACACTCAACCCAGTGCAGCCATCTTCATAAATCAAAACTTATCTAAAATCAATGAATGGGGATAAAATAACCTTATCTCATTTAATGCTAGTAAAACTAAAGATATATACGATTTGCTAATAGATCTTGCCAGAATCATATATTGCCTTTAGTGCTACTAATATTCCCATCTCCAATATTGAAATTCTCGGTGTTTCACTTAACTGTGCCCTCAGCAGGACCTCTCATGTAACATCACTTGCGAAAACCGCCTCAAAGTAATTTGGACTATCGAACAGAGTCAGTAACGTCTTCACTGACGAGCAGTTAGCTATACTTTATATGAGCCCTGTGCGCTGTCAACAGGAATATTGTTCCCACTTGTGGAATGGATGTGGAGAGGCTGCACTAAAACAACTAGACAATATTCAGAACAAAGCTGTTGGAATTACTGATAACCCTGCTATTATAAATAAACTACTTCCCCTACAGGTAAGAAGGAATATTGCCTCCCTTGCATTATTGTACAGATACTTTTATGGCAAATGCTCAGACGAAGCTGTGTCCATTGTGCCACCTCTTCATGCCTTTCCTCGTGTTACACGGGCATCTGTTAGCGTTCATGACTGGAATGTCACACAGCCATATTGCAGAATTTCTTCCTATCAGAATTCTTGTACTCCCCGAACTGCATCTCTCTGTTACTCACTCCCCCGGAGTTGTTTCCTCCCCAACTTCAACCTACACCTGTTCAGGTCCACTGTTACAGATTTTTTATGAATGGAGGATGCCAGTAATCTGGTGTATGGATTATTTTTTAAATTCATTTGTTTTTCCTTCCTCTGTTATAATATATTTACATATATCTCATCTCATCTCATCTGCCATTTGAGTGTCCAGTGCAGGACCAGCCTATCCCGACCGAAGTAGGGACGACACAGCCAATGTATCTCTACCAAGTGGCTTAGGCTGTCTGGCAGAGAATGTATGTAGGGTAAGAAGTGCATATTTTTATGCGAGGAAGAAGGAACCAAAGGTTAGGAGCCAACAAACAGTTCCATCCAAGAAAAAACAAAAACAACACAAAAGAGAGCCAAATTCATGATCAGGTCATTTCGAGATGCCTGGACACATTGCGTTTGAAGACTGGAGGTCATAGGAAGTAGGAAATACAGACAGAGGGAGACAGTTCCAGAGTTGACCTGTTGCATAAATAAAGGACTGGGAGTAACGGTTAACTCTTGCATTAGAGAGTTGTTGCTAGACGGGTGCGTAGCATCCGTCATAGAGGTGGAGGGATGCAAGCAGACAGTTCAGAGGAGCAGTGACCATTAGTGTAACGATAGAAAAGAGACAAAGATGCAACAGTGCAGCGAGGAGATGGAAGTAGAAGGGAGTCAGTAAGAGGAGGAGGGTTAATAAGAAGAAAGGCCTTTGACTCCACCCTATTGAGAAGAGCTGTATGTGGGGAGCCTCCCCACACATGAGAGTTGTACTCTACATGGGAGAATAAAACCCGTGTATAAAGTCAACAACTATGCAGGGCTAAAGAAGGCACGGAGTCGGCTTAGCACAGCTAATCTCTTGGAAGCAGATTTTACAAGAGATGTAATATGATCTTTCCAAGATACATCTCGAGTGAATGAAACCCCAAGTACGTTCGAGGATGATACAGGAATGAGCTGGATATTATTAAACATTAGAGGGTACTCCGATGGAAGATTTTGTCGGGTTGATTGGTGTAAGAACTGAGTCTTTGGTGCATTAAAAATAACAAGATTATTTTTACCCCAGTCAGAGATACGAGCCAAGTGAGACATTAGGTGTGCCATAGCCTCATCCCTTGTTTGTTTACTAACTGCTGAGATGGACACTGCAGGAACTGAATAGAAAGGTGAAGGGTGGAATCATCAGCAAATGAGTGGATAGGGTTAGATGTACAGCTTAGAAGGTCATTGATGAATAAAAGGAAGAGAGTTGATGATAGGACAGAGACCTGAGGAACACCACTGCTGAAAGATCTAGGAGAAGAATAATGGCCATCTACAACAGCGGCTAGAGAAAGACCAGAAAGGAAGCTGTAAATGAAGGCACAGATAGAAGGATAGAAACCGTAAGAGGGCAGTTTGGAAATTAAAGATTAATGCCAGACTCGATCGAAAGCTTTTGAGATGTCAAGTGCAATGACAAAACTTTCGCCAAAGTCCCGAAAGGAGGATGACCAGGAGTTTGAAAGGTAGGTGAGAAGGTCGCCAGTAGAGCGTCCCTGACGGAGCCCATACTAACGATTAGAAAGAAGGTTGTGATAGGAAAGATGCTTTAACATTTTTCTGTTAAGAATAGACTCAAAAACTTTTGAGACACGAGATGTTAAAGCAATTAGATGATAGTTAGAGGGTTGGGAATGGTCACCCTTCTTTGGGACTGGCTGAATGAGAGCAAATTTCTAGCAAGAAGGAAAGGTACAAGTTGAAAGACAAAGGAGAAAGAGTTTACCTGGGCAGGGTACAAGCACAGAAGCACAGTTCTTGAGAACAACAGGAGGGACTCCGTCAGGCCCATATGCCTTGTTAGTATTGAGGCCAGTGATGACAGAAAATACATCAGCTGAAGAAATATTAATGTCAACCACGAGGAAGTCAGAGGGGGGAAGTGATGGAGGAACAGCACCGGAATCGTCTAAGGTGAAATTGGAGGAGAAAGTCTGAGCGAAGAGATCTACTTTATCAGTAGAAGGAATAGCTACAGAGCCATCAGAGCAGAAAAAAGGAGGGAAGAATGATGAGTTGAAGTTGTTAGAAAGGCTTTTGGCAAGGTGCCAGGAGTAGGAAGAATTCGAGTTGGAGAGTTGAGAGCATTTAGTACGGATAAAATTATTTTTAGCAGAGCGAAGAGCAGACTTAGCACCATTCCAGCAAAAACATAAAAAAGATGTGATTCAGGGGTGGATTGGCTCTGGTACCTTTTATAGGCCCTCTCCTTATTGCGGACAGCATTAGAACAAGCGTGATTAAACCAAGGATTTCTTGCATTAGTGAAAGGCTATGAGAATGGAATGCATGTTTCCATGCCAGACAGCATAACCTCCGTAATGCGCAAGGCACACTCAGATGGCTCCCGGCCATGGAAGCAATAGTCATTCCAGTGAAAATCAAAGATGTACTACCTGAGGGCCTCCCAATCCGCAGGTTGAATGTGCCACAGTCGACTTTTCTTTGGAGGGTCCACAGGCCATACCGGAGCGATAGGATATGTTAAAGTAATAAGGCTGTGATCGGAGGAGCCCAACGGAGAGAAAAGATTAACAGTGTAAGCAGAAGGATTAATTGTAAGGAAGAGGTCAGGTACTTTGGAGCTCTCTCCAAGGTGATCAGGGATATGGATACGGTGCTGTACAAGCTGCTTTAGGTCATTAAGGATAGAAAAAATGTAAGCTTGTTCATCAGGTGGATCAGGAGAGGAGAGTCAAAGGTGGTGGCAGAACATTGAAATCTCCTAGAATGGAGATTCCTGAGAAAGGAGAAATGGATAGAATGTGTTCCATTATAGAGGTAAGATAGTTGAAGAATTTTTGATAGTATAATCTGGGGATAAGTAAACAGTGCAGATATATTTAGTCAGAGAATGACAGAAAAGTCGAAGCCAGAGAATAGAGAATTTAGAAGAATCATGTTCAGGAAAACGAGAGCAAGATAAGTCGTTGTGCACATATACACAACAGCCACCTTTGGCTCTGAAATTAGTAACCCGTCACGTCCCGAGCTATTTCGCACCTCCAACACCCCCCAATCCCGAGGTATTTTCGTTTTTTTTTTTTTTTTTGGCTAAAGACTCCGCTTTTGGAGAGAAACATCAAAATTTCATAGAGAAATCGTTCACCTGAGGTTTAAAATACTCGATCCAGGTAGCAGTACCTCCTTACCTGGCTGGGTTTTCTAACAGGCTGGCACCAAAAAACGAGTTCTATGGGAGGGTAACTATTTCACACCACTCATAAACGGTAATTATTTATTTACTTGGTACGAATTTATATGTAGTACGAGAGTATATTGGTTTTCAAACAGTAATATAGGCATTATAAGCATTGTTTCACTCACTAACTCATCACCTTACCTGACCTTCTTTTGCCACATTACCTGATCATCATTTCTGATTGTTTCTTCCTCTAATGCTATATAAACTTTGTCCTCCACATTGTCATCGATTGGGGAATCACTCTAGCCCTGAATGTCTTTATTGGCCAGGTCACTGGTAACAGGTGAATTGCCGAGACAATGGCGTGCGGGGGGGGAGGGGGAGGTTATGCAGTGTAAGGCATTGTCCCTGCTTGGCATCTTGTAGAGGAATAGAGGAAGGTGTTCCGTGTATACGTACGAAAAATCACGCTCGAAAATTGAAAATGATGCAAATTAGGAACCTTGCAATTGCATGACTTATCAGTACGTCATCAGGACTGGCAAATGCAAAATGTTGCAACGTACCCATACGTCGATGGCACGCGGCGGGTTAAAGAGAAAGTAGGAGGATACAGAAAAGGGTTTGCTGTCACTTGCCTCAGACAGCTGAGTCTCGGTTAAAAAGTAAAGGTGAGGTTTAGAGGAGGATTGGTGGTGTTCAACAGAGAGAAAGTTAGAGGAAAGGCCGCGAACGTTGCGGAAATGAAGAAGACGTGAGTCAGACAGTGGCTCCTGGCAATTCGAGGAGTCATCACAGGGAGAGGGGCTGATGGTGGAGGCATTTATGGTCCCCCCCCCCAGGGACTCCGAGGCATGGTTTATGTTCGCCATTCTGTTTTTCAGTTTTGAAAAGGAAGTTTAGTGTGTACTGTGCATGTACATTGGTGTTGAAAGTTAGAGAAATTTGTATTGGTGTGCATGCTGGCCTACTCTGTGTGTTACTGAGACACTGAAAAAGTTCAGGAAAGGGGGATGGTCAGGAACTTGTCCCGAGGGCTGATGAAACGGGAGCTCTAGCTCTCCCTGTCATCAGCTTTCCATCCACCTTAGGAGTACTGCCCTGCTCGACTGATGCTTCAGTAATTGTAGTGTTGGAATGGCTTTGGATGTGTGTGTAGTCTGTGAACCAAATGTTATCGGCCCACGCAAGCCGACTGGGTGCAAGCATACTTTATAGTATGAAAGACTGGTTCAACCACAGTACCCCTTAAGTCCACCAAAGCAGTAAGTGGCCTGAAGTACACTCCCAAAGTTTATTACCCTGGTGAGGAACGAACCATTGTTCTTCAGTGTACGAAAACGCTCACTTTACCACTGTACCAGAGAGGCTCCACACACACACACACACACACACACATATATATATATATATATATATATATATATGTACGTATGTACAGTATATTTGTGGGAGTACTCACCATCCACTCACCCGATATAGTATTGCTGTCGGGTGTCTGCCCTTTCCTCTCCTCCATCCTTCTTTCCTTCCATCCTCTTCTGTCTTTCCTGCATTCTTTCCTTGTCCTTCTGCCTACGGGTGACTTTACACTCCCTCTTCTGTCCTTCTTTCCTTCATTCTTTCCTCTTCCTTCTGCCTGTGGGTGACTCTACACTGAGTGACAAGCCAAATGGCTTCCTGTACACCAGGAAACCAATTACTTCGCTGGGTGGTAACCATATAACCAAATTTTGGCGCCTGGTGGTTTAGTGGGTAATTATTGCGCTCCAACCGGATTGAGCCAGTGAAGGTTTATATCCAAGGGATGGTTGGGGTTGATTGCTCATGTCCACTAAGGGATGTGTGAGGCTGGTCACTCTCATCTTAAATATCGGGACCAACTGCCTAGCCCCGGGCTCTTACGCTCCTCATAGGGCAATGAAGGATTGGATGATGGATGGATGGATATATATATTGCCAGACGCCTTAATCCCGTGAAGGTGTGGCCACAAACAAATCGCCTCCATGTCGCCCTGTCCCCTGCCATTTCACTGTCCTCCCAGCTCACACCCCCCCTCTCTCACATACCTCTCCATTCCATTCCCCCATCTCATCCTCTGCCTCCCCCTCCCTCCACCTTACTCATACAATCTCCTCGTTAGTCTCGCGCTCTCCATCCCATCCACATGGCCAAACCACCTCAGTGTATTTCTCTTAACGCTTTCTATCACATCCACATCCACATCACAATGCTCCTTCACTTCCGCATTTGCCAGTCTGTCTCTCCATGTAACTCCACATGCTCCTCTCAGATAACTCTTTTTCACTATTCTCACTCTTGCCTTGTGTCCTTTCTACAAGGTCCAAGCTTCACTTTCATATGTTAGAGTTGTTATCACAATACTATCAAGCAGCGACTTTTTTATTTCCATGTTTACTTCCATGTTTTTTTATCATTGCTTTCAAAGAACCAACATCCTTTCTTCATTGTTGTACCATCTCAGGCACTTCATCTTCCATTCCTCCATCCTTACTCATCACACTATCCAAGTACTTACGCACTCACATTTTTATTTCCTCATCATCCAACCTTCACTTTCAGTAGGCTACTACACCGACTTTTAGCATTCCGGCAGATATGGCACCACTGTGTTCGTTTTCATCGTAGTAAAAGTGAATGAGTTGGAGCAACCCCGTTATAGTGGTCAGACACTGACACGTACGCTGCTATGATCTGTGCAGTACTTATAGATATATAAAACATGTAATGTAATTAAACATGTGTCTGGAATTCGAGTTTGATTTAACGTGATGGCGCTGGGATCACTGAGGGAGTTGGATGTTTGGTTGTGGATGTTCAGGGGAGTTGTTGGTCTGAAGTAGGGCTCGATTTACGGCCAAGATAAGACGGTTGCATAGCGTTATACAATAAAGGAGGAACATAATCATTCTAGACCAGGGGTTCCCAACCTTTATTTACCCATTACCCCATTTTCCACACCTCCCTTCACTCATTACCTCATTGCTTATGTTTCCACAATTGCATTTTAGCTGCTTAACATTTTGATGCCTAGATTTTAGTTTGAATGTAGGACTTAATTAAAGGTTAGGCTAAAACCAAGAGAGTTATTGCAAGGAGTAATTTATTTTTATTATTAAGACTGATACCAAATAAACATGACTTTAAACATTCATCTCTGAATTTTAGTATAGGTCTGAAAGTCTATCATAACTGGTATGATTTTTAGATTTTTTTTTTTTTTTGTTACCTCCCCCATTACCCTTCACAAAAGACCAAATTACCCCACTTGGGGTAATTTACCCCAGGTTGGGAACCCCTGTTCTAGACATATTTTATTATATTTAGTGCATGGAAATTACAATTCAAAAAACATTTAGCAGAATGCGTTTTAGGTAAGATATAGATGTGAAGTAGTCAATGAAACTGCACTGCAGTTGGCAAAACGCCAGTAAAACGTCAAGGAAAATAAGCAATGATGAAATGCGGCGTTATAACACAATAATACCTAATATCACATACTCAAACCGATCAGGCAGGACACCATTAGAAAAATAATAAAAATTGATATGTTACCAAGAGCACAGTAATTTGAACCGCCAAGAGCGACGTGTAACCCCTTGGCTGCGGCGGCCATGACGACAACCCATGTGCTCAGTGTGAAATAAAAAAAAATAATAATGTGTTTTCAACTTGTGTCTTAACTCATTTATTCTTAAAAGTTAAAATTTTTGTCAGGCAAAACTTCAATCTTCTACTATTATTTGCAACAAACTGCATGTCCATAGGTACTCCCAACCCGGAGAACGCTTTAAGACAAGGTGTTTACTGCTCATCTGACACGGGAAATAGCCCAGCCCGGTGGAAATCGCCTCTAACTACCAAACCACAAGATTTTTGTTTCGTACAAAATAGGGTTACTACCACGTTGTCCCATCTAACGCTAACTCGGCAGTGTAGCGCATGACACCTTATTTTCGTAGAAATAATCACTTAATTCATAAAAAAGTAACTCAGAATATAATATAACACTTTTACCCACACTGGTGTGATCTGACCCACGTATTTTTACCTAAAATTAACGTGCGTGACCAGCAACGTCTGTGTACACATGAGCAGTCATGACAAACTTTATAAAACTTCATGACTGACTCTTATTAGCACTTGTTTTTATAACACATATTTGATATAATACCATTTATTATTCATATCATTGCCATGCTATGCATTTTCGAAGCCGCTAACACTTCGCTTACTCAGCAGAGAGAAAATGTTCCACATTGACTTTGTGTATTTTCATAGAAATGATCACTAATTCATAAAAGAAATAATTCAGAATATAATATGAAATAACACTTTTAGCTACTCGGGTTTGATTTTACCCACGTAATTTTACCTGTCAGTGAGTGAACATGAGGGTACTCGTAGCGTCTGTGAACATATGGGCAGTCATTACAAACTTTATGGAAATACGTGATATAACCACATTTGAAATAAATTTTTCTCTTATCTGGTTCGGTGTTTAGTGTGGTGCTGGAAGTGGCACCGTCGGTGGTCGTCGTGGCAAGTGTCGCCTATCCCTGCGTCGCCTCTCTCTACCTCACCATTACTCTCGTCCCAGGCACTCTCTATTGCATGTATTCAGCAACATCAGCACTGTTCCCACCCTCAGCACTTGTCCACGGGTATCTGGGTCATAGTCGCTCTCGGTGTCGGTGTAATCCTCGAAAAGCAAAGTTTGCCACTTTGACGGAGTCAGATGCTTGGAGAGGCGTCTTTGGGGTCGAGATTGTGAGGTTGAAGTTACGTGTGTACAGTAGCAGTGCTATTTGCACCTTGCTTCACTTTATGTTTGTTTGGCCTTTCCTTCTCCTGATGCTGTTCTCGGTAAATGTCGGTTTTCTGCCCGTACTGCTTTTTCCCACGAAAACTAGGCTTTCCTGATGGATTTTGATGTGATTCATTCGATTTTGAGCATCATTTCTGTCGGAAATGACCAGGTTTTGATATATGACCCTCCCCCCCCTCCGTCCCCCTGCAATAATGGGGGATCTTTGGGGAACTGGGGGTTTTAGGGAGGGAAGAAACAGAAAATGGTCATTTCCGACTGAAATGAAGCTGAAAATCGAATGAATCATACCAAAATCCATCGGAAAAGCCTAGGTTTCTTGGGTAAAATACGAAGCTCAAACTTATCCTAACCTAAAACCTAACCGAATCGAACCTAATCTAACCTAAAATCTAACCTAACCTAAAACCTAACCTAACATAACCAAACCTAACCTAACCTAACATAACCAAACCTAACCTAACCTAACCTAACCTAATCCAACCCAACCTAACCCAAACTGAAAGTAACCAACCATTCAAACCTTACATCTTCTTACCTTACTTGTCAGATAGGGACACTGAACATATAGGGGCAAAACACCGTGGGACCTACGAAATTCAATGCCTGAATCATTGTTATCAAAGCACCTTTGAAAAATGCGGCTGGGAACCGAGAGACGCCTGCTGCACTGAACCGCCATATCTACTCTGGTTTTGAAATGAAAACTGGAGGTAGTGGGGGAAGCAGTGCAAACGCTGATTGGCTGTAGGTGATCTTGTGACGGCTGTGATTGGCTCGCTTCTCGCTGACGTCGAGAGCTCAGTTTGCACCGAATTTCGCTGAGCCAGCAAGTCATCCTCGCTGACTTGGAAGGGGGAAGGTGGGATGGAGACACCCAAATATTTTTATATCTTCCTTAAAACCAATTTGCGACGGAAGTGTATAAGGAGAATGTTGCTGAACTTGAAGAGATGAGTGTGTAGAACATAATAAAATTCATGAGAATGATTATGGGCTGAAAACCGATATTATCTTTGTTCTCCCTCAGAATCACTTGTTAAAGAGGACTCAAACTTTCTTTTTGTCCTCTGGCCGCACATCCATCCCAGTAGGGCTGTTATGCTGGTACAAATTGGGTTTGTCTGGGTTTTACTAAACAGGAAGAATACACAAAACACGCTTAGATACACTCTAATAGTACAAGGCGGGCACACAAACTCCGAGTGGCAGGACTGCAGGTTTATTAAGACTCACTCTGACTACAGTATCATGACATAAGGTCAGGGACATACAGAGACATACAGACAAGGTGAATTGTTCATTATCGTTTTCGTTTTTGAAGGCTCGAACATGCTTGCCTGTGTCGGCCTGGGTCACCTAATGGCGGCTCTCCATGCTGCTCGATCTCTAGCAGCTTCCCTATTTAGTCCTTTAACCCTGAGATTACACTCAATGACCTCATCCCAGGTCTTTTTGGTCTACCTCTCACTACTCTGCCCCCACATTAACGCTTCTCACTTTCTGCACCCAATTATCATCCTCCATGCTCTCCACATGCCCAAAGCAGCTCAATCTGCCTCTCCTCATCACAACACCAATACACCATCCTGCCTCTCAACTCCTCATAAACCTAGTTCCCCCAGGCCTTGCACTCAGAGTCACACTGCCCATCCACCTAATCATTGCCATTTCTCTATGTTTGAGCCTGCAAACATCCTCTTCCTTGCTCCCCAGGTCTCGCTACCATACAGCATTACATCCCTTACACATGCTGCATACAAAGACCCCTTGCATGTAGGGTGAGCCCTCTCAATGTCAGGAGAGGCAACAGCTCTCTGAACTTCTAACCATTTCTCACTCTAGCCACAGAGCTAGCTCCTGTCCCACCTCCAGCACATAACATGTTTCCCAAATAACAAAACTCTTCCACCCACTGAAGAGACTCACCAGCAAGTTCAATCCTTTCACACCTGGAAGTATCCACATACTCTCCCCGACACACCACACACATGAAATCAACATTATCTCCCAGTCTATCTCTAACACCACTACATCTCTTATGCATTCACATATCACAAACACTGCACATGATAGAATTACTTCCCACGTCCTTGTGACAAATTGCACATGGCCACTCTCCCTCATCTTTGACAGTACTGTCCCCAGCCGTGGATACCATCACTTTTGTTTTATCTACATATACTCTAAGCCCTTGTGCCCCATGCCACCTCTCCACTTTCTAAACTTTTCCTCTGCCTCCCTTTAATTCTCTGCAGCCGACACCAAATCATCAGCATACAACATCACCCCCAGGAGTCCATTTCTGAAATCACGTAAGAGGGCTTCAAGTACCATGATAAACAAGGGGCTCAAGACTGACTCCTGATGCACACCAACATTCACAGAAAATTCGTCACTCAACATCTCCATTCACCCTTACCTGGGTGTGAGCACCCAATACAGTACGTGGACATAACAACCCTAACCAACCATTCCTCGATCCTAAGCTTTCTCATTGCCCACCCCACCACCTCTCTAGGGACTCTGTCAAAAGCCTTCTCCAAATCAACAAAAACAAAGTATAATTCCCTCTTCTTTCCTACATATTCTTCCTGAAGCTGTCGAACAATAAATTTGGCATCAGCAGTCCCTTTGCCTGGCATAAACCCAAACTGCATCTTATCAATATCCACTCTTTCTCTAATCATACCTTCTAGAACTCACTTCATTACCTTCCTTATCTGGTCTAAAAGATTTATGCCTCACTAATTTCCACTTTCCAGGGCATCACCCTTCCCCTTGTACATATTTACAATTACACTCTTCAGCCAATCATCTGGGACAATGCACTCATTATTTTATAATCGTGTTTATCAAGTCAGTGACTAACCGTGTTCATCTATCTCCTGAGGCTTTCAACATTTCGTCAGTCAACCCAAACACACCTGCTGCCTTCCCCACCCGCATCTTGCCTGTTAACCCGCTCGCAGCAGCAGCGTCAATCAAAGGCCAAGGTCCAAACACTGGATCTGCTGGTTCCAATCCTTCCCTGTCCCAGTTAAACTCCTCATTCAACAACCGGCTGTAATGCTCTCTCCATCCGTCTTTAATAGCACCATTGTTCATCACAACCCTGCCTTCATCATTCTCCACACACTCCTTTCCTGTGATATCCCTATTCTCCCTCTTCATCTGATTTGCCACCTTAAAAATCATATTCCTCCCTTCCACACGATTTAGGTTAACAAGTAAAAGTCTCTGTGACTCAGACTTTGCCCTGTAAATCTCTCTTCTAGCCCCACGCTTGGCAGCCACCCTTCTTCAATTCCCAGAAAAGTCTTCTTTTCTCCTTAATGCTTCTACACCCTCATCCCACAACCAAAACACTTTATGTCTTGGTGGGCCTCTCATCCATCCACATAATGAATCAGTACCTCTCAAGACATTGGTTCACGTCTCCCTGTTCAGCCACACTCTCCTCATCTCGCTATAGAAGGCATCCCTTACTGCTTGCTTTTTTTCAACTTCCATATTTTCCTCCTAGGTTCATATGTCCAATTTTTCATCACATGCTCCTTAAGCATCATGTCACTTACCAATAACTTATGTTGCTGCACACACTCCTCGCTCCCTATAGCTTTAACACCTCTCACTAACCTCCTATCAGCCCTCTTGACCAGAAAATAGTAAATGAACTGGTCAATCGGAGATATGAGTCACGAACTGAGGGGAACTCTACTTCATGTGTCTCTAGGGATTGACCCCAAATCTATATACACCAGAATAAGGAAGTAGACCCGGGAAGTGAGTTTATATCTATATGATTAGGTGTTGTTCACTGTCTATTTTAAGGTAAGAGGCCAAAAAGGAAAGACCACGACTCTAGTTCCGAAGGTGAGAACGAGGTATCTAGTACTTCCTAAGGACGTGAAGGGGACAGACGTTAGTGAGTGTCATTCCCAAAGAGGGCTATCAGAGAGGTTAGAAGGGACCCTAGAAGATCGGGACAGCAAGGTGGTCTATTGTTGTCACTGGGATCTCCTTTCCAGGTGTAAGGGGAAGGAAAGTGAGGAGGCATGTAAAAGGGAACACAAGGGGTGGGGTCACTCCGGGGGTCGTGGTATCTTGCAGTGGTCGGTCTTGGTCAGGAAGATGTAATGGTTTGTCTGGCGTTGAGCTGCATCAAACCAGTTCGGTAGTGGAGGGATGTCATGGTTGCTCTGGAGCTGAACTGCATCAAGCCAGTTCTGTAAGAAAGAAGAGACATTGTGACTGCTCTGGAACTGAATTGTGTCAAGCCAGTTCAGTAGGTGAAGGGAAACATCACAGCCGCTCTGGAGCTCAACTACGTCGAGCCAGTTTAGTAGTGGAGAAGAGATGGGACATCATGGCCGCTCTGGAACAGAACTGTGTCAAGCCAGTTCAGTTGGGACGTTACATAGGTCTTGGCTCAGGATAAGTAGTGGCCGTTCAGGAGCAGAACTGTCTCAAGCCAGTTCTGGTGAGACATTGTGACAAGCCAACGTCTGGTCAGAGAAGCATCAAGCCTTCCCTGGAGTACCGCCTCAAGCTCAACTGGTGAGCACTAGCCGTTTACAGTGCCTGTGACTCTGGCTGCAATGGCAGGTGAGTTGCGTCGTATGTGTGGTCTCTACACCCTTCTTGCTGTGTTGCTTGTATGGTAGCTATCAGGAAGGTTGTGCGAAGCTGCCTCCCATCCCTGAGATGGTTATCTGTGGTGGTAGCTGGAGCAGGGACTGAGGTAGGTAGCCTCACCCCAGGCATTTCACTACCCTTGCCATTTTTTAAGTCACATCCTCGTGGAATGAGATCAAATGTCTTTTCCTGGTTGGTGACCATGGTTGGCATAAAGTCTTGCTAGGCGTAATACCAGGATTTGGATCGTTTGTCTGGTCCCCTCTTCAGGTCTCTGACAAGAATGAGAGAGCTTGATTTGGGTAGGTCACAAGGAGACATAACAATTGTCAAGTCCCCTGGATTCTCTTTTTGTGTTCGGTGTGGGAAAACCAAAAGGTGTTGTGGACAAACATGGTAGTGTGGGTTGAGTGTGGTTGGAGAGAGGAGATGGCAGCAATGGTTGTGGCTGTGATTGTAGCTGGGAGGCATATGGTGACCCTTGACCTGGGGTCAGGGTTGAAGTCGCCCTTTGCAGATGAAAAAATAGCAGTGGGATGGGTGTGAGCTGGTCCTGGGGCAGGCGAGGTGGAACTTGTGCTAGTTAGTGATCTTATTTCTGGACTTTCCTGAGTTGTGAGCTGGGTTTGGTTTGTGGTTGGAGTTGGAGGGGAGGCGGGGGTTGGGTAGACAGATTTTGAAAGTATTGGGATGCTATATCTGGTAGGTGGTTTGGATTGACAGCCTGTTCGGGTTAAGATAGGAATGCGGCCTCTTCTGTCTGATAGGTGTGTGGTCGAGGATGAGTGGCGAGCCAATGATCTACGGCTTGGGGAGGATGTATATGAGGTTGGGCAAGGTTGTGGCAGGGTTTTTTGTTTGGGTGACAGATGATCGGGAATATGAAGCGAATGAGAATGGGTGTATGAAAACGCATGGGATCGAGGGGTGGCTGAGGCTTGGGATGGTGGACTTGAGTGTGTAGTGGAAGATGAGGGTGGAGGTGAGGATGAGAGTTGCTGGTTAGGGGATTGCAGGGTGGATGGGTTGAGTGGTGAAGTTGAGGGTGAGGTCTAGGAAGGTGAGGATAGGTGATTTTGTGAAGAATTTGGTTGTGATGGTGAGAGACAGAAGTTCATGGGTGGGGTGGGGAAGACAGGGTGTTGGATTTTGGGGTAGTTGAATGAATGGGATCATGGACAATCGGGGGTGATGTGGATTGGAGTTTGGGTTTCCTTGGTGACTGTGTTGGTTTGGCTGGTTTTGAGAGGGTTATATTGACAGACATGTTGGTTGCAGTATACCTTGGTTTCACTGTGAAAATCAATGGCCATCTGATAGCAATTCGGCATGTGCATGATTTCAAAGGGAACTAGAAACTTGGTCTGGAGCTTGTGGTCTAGGGGCAATCTAGCAGCCATGACTTGTTGGCCCACTTGATCGGGGTTGTCCGGCAGAGTCTCATCTTATTGTAAGTCTTGGCAGAGTTGCATGTGCCAGAGTCGGTTCTTGAGGTGGATGAGTGGGTCTTGTGTGGCTGAGGTGGTTGGTGGGGCTGGGCCAGATGTCGTAATGGGAGTAGCAGTAGGGGCTCACTAAAAATGCATTCATGGGAGGGTGATGCCGTCCTGCCTGGGGCAGGTGTTCATGCCCTACTGTATGATCTTGACTTGAGATGGTCAGTCTGTCATGTTTTGTGTGACTAACCTGGTTCTGAGTTTGTTGGCGTGGCTTCAGTGGCTTCTTTCTCAAATGAAGTTCTCTTGGGGATGGCAGGGGGATGAGTGGGAGATGTGATACCTGAATAACTTGGATAGTCATCCTCAAACTTGTCCAGAGAATTCCAGGTTGTCAAAACGGAGTGCTTGTGGAAGGCCGAAGTAAGGAAAGATGCCGGTGACTACAGCTTCAATGGTGGCTGTGGCGGAATATTCCTTAGCCAGACAGGTGATTATGAATTTAAAATAAATATCGACGAATGTGATGATGAATCGGGTCACCGACTTGGGTGGGAGAGGCCCCATCCATCCACCGATAGCAGTTGCCATGGTTTAGTGACTGTGAGGTGTCCTGTTAGCCCTGGTGCTTGGGAGATGTGTTTCCCTGAGGTCCAAGCTCTGCAGACTTCAACGACCTGCTTGGTGATAGGTGATGGCTAGGATGTCCAGTAGATATCCTTAAAAACCTCAAGCAGTTTTTACTGTCCGAGGTGGCTCCTGTTGTTGAAGTGTAGATGAATCATGATGTCTTTGACCTCAGTGGGGTTGACGATGATGTGGCTGAGGGGTATATAGGCAGTCCCCTATACATTCTAACTTTTTGAAGGTGTGGGTTGGCATCCACTTTGGTTTTTCTTTTAGCCTCCCACTGCCTCAGCAGAGTTTTCTGTGAAGCGCTGCAGTGCATTTTCTGTTTCTCAGTGAGTAATTTAAGGGGGAGCCTTGACAGGGCATCTGCATTAAACTGTAACATCATCCTTGACGAACTTGCCCACCCAGGTGTATCTGGCCACGTTCTGCTGGTTGGAAAGCTACCTGTCTCATCGCCACTCTCAGGTTCTGCTTTGTGGGGCGGTTAGTAATTATCGACTCTTCAATCTTGGCACACCTCAGGGTGGGGTACTTAGCTCCTTTCTCTTCAAACGTCTCATGAATAGCCTCCTCCGTCTTTTAGGTCCTATCCCTGATTCCTCTCTGATCCTAACCTATGCTGATGATATCTGCATCCACTCCCCTTCTCTTGTCACTCTTCAACATCTCCTAGTTAAGTTCGGTCAGGCTGTATCTGCTTGTGGGTTGATTATTAACAGTGCCAAATCCAAACTGTTTACACGATCGCTCACTCATAGGCTTGCTTGCACGACCATAACCCTCCCCGGCTCTCATTTTGAGATAGTGCAGGATTATACACATCTCGGAATTCTCCTCTCTTCCCTCTGTAACCCCTCCCAGTATGTCTCCACTATCTGCACCCACCTTCACCGCAGACTTAAACTCCTTAGCACACTCACTTGTGACTCGCATGGGGTTAGCATCCCTGTTGCTCAGTCATTTTACCTGTTATATATTCGCTCCCTTTTTGATTATCATGCTATCCCTCTCTCCCTTGTCCCCCCAGCACAGCTCCGACCACTTGAAGTGGTTAAATATTGGGCGATGTCCCTCATTCTTCGCTGCCCCAGGTCTGCCAGAGTAGTTAACATGCTCCATGAACTCAGTCTGTGTCCCATCACAGATCGCATTCATATGCTTGGAGCCTGTTTTGCCACACAGTGTCTGACCTCATTTCCGTCTCCTGCTTCATCCTTTTCCTCCCGACTGGTTGACATTCTCTCAGATTCCACTCACTTAGATCGGATCCGGCATACTCACGTGCCAGGCCTGGCATCCTGGCTAAAACAAATTCGTTCAGCACTCAACTGTCCTCTTCAGCTTTCTGGCTGTGATCCTGCCAGCATCCGTGTTGATCTTGTCACTCCCATCCCAACTGACCCTTTGCCCCTACCTGGACATGTATGACTCCTGCTGTGCACTATACACCTTCTGTCACTGCTTTTGCCTGCTTACCAATCCCCTCACAGCTCTCCATCACTGAAACCCTTAACTCCATAGGCCTCACCTACCTTTCCCCTCCTATTCACATCTACACCAATGGTTCTGTCCTCGCCAACGGCCGGGCGGGAGCTGCTTGCATTGCCTTTACTAACTCTGCTTCCCCCATCTTCTCCACCTCCCACCGCCTTCCCAACTGGGCCAGCAGTACCCAGTGTGAACTAGTTCCTATACGCTCTGCCCTTGACTTCCTTCTCTCTCATCACCTACCAGGTCTAACTATCAGCGATTCCCAAGCTTCCCTTGCCTTACTTTGCAACTCCCCCCCCACTCCCCTCCCCTCTCTTCGCCCTCCTCTACTGTCACCTCCATTAGGCTCATGCTCTTGGTCTCAGTGTTTCTTTTATTTGGATTCCAGCTCATGTTGGTCACATCCGCCACGACCAAGCACATTGCCTGGCCCGAGCTGCCTGTAACCTCCCCCTAGCTACCATCTGCCTCCCTGTCTCCAATCATCAGTGATTCCCGAGCTGCCCTTGCCTTACTTTGCAACCCTCCCCCCGACACCCTTCCCCTCTCTTCGCCTCCCTCTACTGTTGCCTCCATTAGACTCATGCTCTTGGTCTCAGCATTTCTTTTATTTGGATTCCAGCTCATGTTGGTCATATCTGCCACGACCAGGCAGATTGCCTGGCCCGAGCTGCCTGTAACCTACCCTTAGCTGCCATTTACTTCCCTGTGTCAACGACAACTGTCAGGAGAATCCTTCTTGAGGAGTCCATGACCTAGCTCTGTGTACAGATGCAGAACGTGCCACTAGTGTCACCATCCAGCACTATGACACCTACCGTGGCATGAGACACACCAATGGCAAGCACCCTACCCACACCCACTGCTGTGATGTGGCTGTCGCCCGAATTCGCCAGGGGTATCGCTCCCCAGGGGAAATCACCGGAGGACTGACCGTCAACAGGTCATGTAAACTTTGTCACAGTGCCATGGATGAAGCATTATCCCATCATATCGTTAACCGCCCAGTTATTGCCCCTTTCAGACCCCCTGGACTCTTGTTTTCTGCTTTGTGCACCTACTTCATCACACATCTTGATGTACTCAAAGACATTCTCACCCTTCACCCCAACTTCCTTTCACTGTAATGCTCTGGCACTAGGACAACGATCGGACATTTTGGTGTGTGTGTGTGTGTGTGTGTGTGTGTGTGTGTGTGTGTGTGTGTGTGTGTGTGTGTGTGTGTGTGTGTGTGTGTGTGTGTGTGTGTGTGTGTGTTTTCCATGCACACGCTCGCACGCACATACACGCACACATCAGGTTGAAGTGCATATATTGTCCTAATGCTGGGATTTTTAATCAAGAAGTAGTTTTATAATGCATATTGTTTTTGTTTTTTTCTATCTACCTACCTGTGTATGCGACTACGTATATGTATCTACTTAAGGTGTATATGTATATATATATATATATATATATATATATATATATATATATATATATATATATATATATATATATATATATATATATATATGTCTCCCTGTCTGTGTATATATGACTATATGATAATTATATATGTTAATGTTGCATACGTATATGTTTGCACGCCTGTACACATACCCATGTCTTTATACATGTGTACCTATCCTGTACATGCAGTATGTCTATAGCTCCATGTGCGTGAATATATACATATATGTATAGATATGTACGTATATGTATGTGTGCATATGTGCCTCTCTCTGCATATGTATGTTCATACGTGTGTATCTATGTACCACGTCACTCATTTCAAAACATGTAATGATAATTACTGTGACAACTTTGTACCATGTATGTATCATTGTATGTCTTTTTCATTTTTATGCTTGTAATGATAACTCCTTCTGTATCTTCTATGCCCTATGATACCGATTTTGTTTTCTTCATGCACGCCTCCCTGCATGGCCTTCAGGGACAGTCTTCCCCAGAGTGTTGGGGCTTGTACTGAATGGTAAATAAAGAACCTAAATAATAAAATAATAAAATTGGTATGCAATTTGCCGGTGCGGTACACAATGACAGAGTTAAACTCTTTGAGGGTTTCTCGCCATCTGACTAAGAGCACGTTGGTTGTTTGCGATCTTCGCAGCCATTGTAGAGACTCGTGGTCCGTGATGATCGTGGGTGGGGTCCCCAAGAAGCAGGACCAGAGGTGCTTGAGTGCCCAGATTATGCCTAGGCATATACGTTTTGTGGCTTTGGATGATGTGCTCATTCCCCTCCTGAGCTTGAGCAAAGATGGCACCTATTCTGTCCAGGAAGACATCGGTGTACAGCTGGAAAGGTTGCATCTAGTTGGGGAATGCAACTTTCAGTGTTGTGGTGATGTGGTGTTTGAGTTCTTCGAGTCTGGGGGTAGTCCATTGAAATGTTTCACCCTTCTTGATCATGTCGTGGTGTGGTTTGGCAATAGTAGCAAAGCTCTTGACAAACCGTCAGTAATAGGAAGCCAGGCCTAAGAAGATGCAGACTCCTTTTACTTCGGAAGGTGGACTTGGCTCTGCAATTGCACGGAGCTGATCGGGCTCTGGGATGAGCCCCTCGTGGGAGATGATATGGCCCAGAAATGCAACAGATTCTTGGACAAAGTTGCATTTCGAGGGTTTGGGCTTGAGGGTCGCTGCTTTAATGAGGCTCAGCACCTGCCCTAACCACTAGAGATGCTCCTTCCAGGTCCGTTTGAACATGGTAACATCATCCAAATAGGCCAGGCAAGTTTTCCAGGTTAGTCCTCACAGTAATGAGTCCATTAACTGGGAAAATGTGGCAGGTCCATTGCAGATGGCAAAGGGGAGGACAATGAACTGGTTGAGAAGGCCATTTTCTGTCGGTGTCCTTCTTGAATGGGTACTTGCCAGTAGCCCTACTGAAGGTCCAAAGTGGAGACCCATTGGACACCATACAGTGAGTCCAGGGAGGCGTCGATTCAAGGCAAGGGAGGTGGCATCTTTAATGGTTATGTCATTAAGTTGTCGACAGTCAACACAAAAATCTCGTGGATCTGTCTTTCTGTTTTACCAGCACTATAGGGGAAGACCATGGGCTGGTTGAGGGCATCACGATCCCTGCACTCAGCACACTGTGAACTGGGTTCTTCTTCCTGGTCTCTCTGCACAATGGCTGCGTATGGTGGTCCTGTAGTATAGATCTGGTGGTGCAGTACCTCGGTCTGGCCCAGATCTCCTGGATGTGAGGCGAACACATCCTGGTAGTGGGGGAGCAGCTGCTCCAACTTTTGTTGTTGTGGTGATAATTAAGGGGAGATCATTGATAAGGATGGGGAGTCAGTAGAACATGGGGGCTCGGTGGGGTGTTAAGGTTTCCAAGTTTCCCATGACTAGGCCTTTGGGAAGCTTTAGGGGTTAATCAGAGACATTGGCGATTCTTATGGCATTGAGGTAGGGGGGAATGATTGCCAGGGAGATGTGGCAATTCGTGGTGAAGGGCTGCTCCATCTGCAGGGAGAACAGCAATAGGTGTTGGGCAGGGGTCCCAAGCGGTACCCAGGCTTGATGGTGGGACTGGATGGTGGTTGACTTTTTGCTGATGGCCTGTGTAACTGTGTGCAGGCCGGCCGTGGGGTAGTGGGTCCTGAAACGTAGGCACCGGTGAAGGCATTCGATAGTGGCCCCCACTTTTTGTAACAAGTCCAACCCAAGGTAGCCATCAAATCGTGCACTTCGAGTCAAAGATGATGAATGGGTGGTCATTGTAGACTGACGGATCTGGGGTGGTTACCCTGAGCAGAAGAGTTTGCCTCTCAGGGTCAGTCGCTCATCCTCTGCCCCAATTATGTTGGTGGACGAGATTCGAATGCTTTCAAAAATAGCCTGATTTTTCTCATAAAACCGCATATACAGGCAGGAACACGTGGTGCCTGTGTCCACCCCATGAAGCCTAATCTTCGTGTAGACTGGTGTCTTAAGCTTGGTGCTAGTTGCCCCCACCAAGGAGAGAGCCAACAGGGGAGGACTTAAAATATCCAGCCCAGCTTCGGAAGACTTGAGTTCTTCCATCTCATCATTTACATAGTCATTAGTAGACTCTGCAGCTACCTCTTCCTCAGGATCCTGTCCTGTGTCAGACGTGCTTGTTGGTGACACGATACTGGAAGGGATGGGGTATTTGTGGTGGGGTCCGGCAGTTGGCCAGCTGCGCTGAGCTTTAATCTGCTCACGCACATCGTGTAGGGTGCAGAAAGCGTTGCAAGCCTTGAATTTCCATGGGTCAATCAAGACAAGGCTGTCTTGCCGTGTCTGTTTTCCTTGTGGGCATGGGGAAACTCTGGGATAGGACAGGGGATTTTGACTCTGCTAGTCCTCTGTCTTCCGGCTTGGTTGGGTGGGGAAATGGTGCACAGCCCCCCATCTGCTTGTTTTTGCCAGCGTGTGCCGCCAGTATTCGCCGGATTGTAATGATGTCCCAGTCGAATCCTTGAGTACTGTGAAGCATGATGTGTTCTCAGTTGTTTTTTTTTATGAAAGAAGAAGGACCAAAGGCCAGGAGCCCAAAAACTGTTCCTTCCAAGAAAAAAACAAAAACAAAAATAATACAAAAGAGAGCCAAATTCAAGACCCAATAATTTCGAGTTGCCTGGACTGGAGACCATAGTAAGCAGGAAATACAAACAGATAGAGACAGTTCTAGAGCTGACCTGTTGCATAAATAAAGGACTGGGAGTAACGGTTATCTCTTGCATTAGAAAGCTGGACAGAAAAGGGATAGGAGTTTGTTATTAGACGGGTGCTATGCACCCGTCTTAGAGGTGGAGGGATGCAAGCAGACAGTTCAGAGGAACAATGACCATTGAAGTAGCGATAGAAAAGAGATAAAGATGCAACAGGGCAATGAAGAGATAGAGGTTGAAGAAAGCCATTCAGAGGAGGAGGGTTAATGAGACGAAAGGTCTTTGACTCCACCCTACTGAGAAGAGCTGTATGTGGGAAGCCTCCCCACACATGAGAGTCGTACTTTACCTGTTTATAAAGTCAACAACTGTGCAGGGATAAAGACGGTATGGAGTAGGCTTAGCACACCTAATCTCTTGGAAGCAGATTTTACAAGAGATGTAATATGATCTTTCTAAGCTAAGTTCCGAGTGAATGAAACCCCAAGTATGTTCAAGGATGATGCAGGATTGAGCTGATTGTTATTATACATTAGTGGGTACTCCTGTGGAAGATTCTGTTGGGTCGATAGGCGTAAGAACTGAGTCTTTGATGCATTAAAAATAAGATTATTTTTACCCCAGTCAGAGGTACGAGCCAAGTCAAACATTAAGTGTGCCATAGCCTCATCCCTTGTTTGTTGAAGTAACTGCTGAGATGGACATTGCGAGAACTGAATGGAAAGGTGAACGGTGGAATTATCAGCGTACGAGTGGTTAGGGTTAGATGTACAGCTTAGAAAGTCATTGGTGAATAAAAGGAAGAGAGTTGGTGACAAGACAGAGCAATGAGTAACACTGCTGTTGACAGATCTAGGATAATAGCGATGGCCGTCTACAGCAGCAGCTATAGAACGACCAGAAAAGAAGCTATTGATGAAGGCACAGATAGAAGGATAGAAACCGTAAGAGGGCAGTTTGGAAATAAAAGATTTATGCCAGACTCGATGAAAAGCCTTTGAGATGTCAAGTGAAATGGCAAAGCTTTCACCAAAAGAGGATGACCAAGACCAAGAGTCTGAAAGGTAGGTTAGAAGATCGCCAGTGGAGCATCCCTGACGGAACCCATACTGACGATCTGAAAGAGGGTTGTTGATAGGAAAGATGCTCTAAAATTTTTCTGTTAAGAATTGACTTAAAAACTTTTGAGACACAGGATGTTAAAGCAATTGGAGGTTAGTCGGAGGGTTGGGAGTGGTCACCCTTCTTTAGGACTGGCTGAATGAGAGCACACTTCCCATAAGAAGGAAAGGTACAAGTTGATAGACAAAGTCAAAAGAGTTTACCTAGGCATTGTGTATGCACAGAAGCACATTTCTTGAGGACAACAGGTGGGACTCCATCAGGGCCATATATCTTGTTAGTATTGAGGCCAATGATAGCAGAAAATACATCAGCTGAAGAAATCTTAATCTCAGCCATGAGGAAGTCAGAGGTGGGGAAATGATGGAGGACCAACACCAGAATTGTCAGGTAGGATGTATATGAGGTGCATGAATATCTGCTGATTCCGTTGTTCCTGTGTTAACTGGGTGTATGTGAACATCGCGAGTTTTCTCAAGTACACTAGTGTTGCATCTAGATCTCCCTCGAATTTGACATCATTGAATTGTGACAGTGCGACAACTGAACCTAGGGAAGGTTGGATGGAATCGATCACTATTCTAGTGAATTGTGCTCATATTAGGGTCGCACTGATTTTCCCTTTTACCAGGGCAACTGACTTGCCTAGGTAAGGCAGCAATACTGTGATTTTCTGTGCATCCTCTTCGAGAATCAAATCCAACACCTGTTTGACCATTTCCATGTAAATTGTAATGTCATAGAGTTCTGGGTCAAACTTGGGTATGGGGATGTGGGACCTTTAGGCTACCATCGTGATATTTGTGATACCATGTACCTAGAGTGAACAGAGCTCTGCTTTGCCTTTCCTCTGTATTTAGACCCACTGCTGGCCACCAGTGTTATGCTGGTACAAACTAGGTTTGTCAGGGTTATCTAAACAGGAAGGTATGCACAGAACACACCTATGATACTCGAACAGTATAAGGTGGACACACAAACTCCGAGTGGCAGGAATACAGGTTTATTGTGACTCTTTCACCTTGACTACAATATTATTACAATAAGGTCTGGGACATACAGAGACATACAGAACAGGGAAATGAACTGGTCAGTTGGGGATGTGTCTTACTAGGGGAACTGAAGGGACCTTCTCACCAAGTGTCTCTAGGGATTACTGCCAAGTCTATACACCTGAATAACGGGAGAGACTTGGGAGGTGAGTTTACATCTGTATGATTGGGTGTTGTTCACTGCGTATTTTAAGGTAAGAGGCCAAAAGGGAGAGACTACGACTCTAGTCCGAAGGTGGGGAACGAGATATCTAGTACTTCCTAAGGACCTTAAGGCGACAGACGTTAGTGTGTGTTGTTCCCAAAGAGGGCTATCAGGGAGGTTAGAAGGAACCCGAGAAATTGGGACAGCAAGGTGGTCTATTGTCGCTGGGATCTCCTTTCCAGGAGTAGGGGGAAGGGGACAGAGGGAGCATGTAATAGGGAATGCAAGGAGTGGGGTAACTCCAGGGGTCGTGGTATCTTGCAGCGGTCGGTCTTGGTCAGGAAGAAGTCGTGGCTTCAGTGTTGAACTGCGTTGAACGAGTTCAGCAGTGGAAGAGGGGTGTCGTGGTTTTTCTGGAGCTGAACTGCATCGAGCCAGTTCTTTAAGTAAGGAGTGACGTCATGGCTGCTCTGGAGCTGAAATGCATTGATCTAGTTCAGTAGGTGAGGGGGAAAGTTGCAGGATGTGTCTGGCTCTTTAGGAGCATAACTGCATCAAGCCAGTTCTGGTGAGAAGTCGCGTCAAGCCAAGATCTGGTCAGAGAAGCATCGAGCCTTCCCTGGAGCACTGCCTTGAGCCAGTACTCAATTGATGAGCTCTGGCTGCTTGCATAACTTGGGGTTCTGTCAGAGACAGGAGATGGATTGTGGCTCAGGGTGAGAAGGGCACCCAGTGGTGATGTGCACGTGGTGTCTATGCCCTTCTTGCTCTGACACATGTTTGGTAGCTATCAGGAAGGTTGAGCAAAGCTGCCTCCCATCCCTGAGACAGGTTTCTGTGGTGGTAGGTGGAGCGGGGATTGTGCCATGTAGCCTTGTCCCAGATATTTCAAGAGACGTGGGGGCTTGGGGGGTTTCACGGGTTCTGGACGTAGGTCTTGACTTCAACCTGGCCAGATGCATACTGAGACTGCAGCAGTCACTGCTTTACCCAGGTAGTACTCCTCCCTCACACTTAGAGCACGTATGCATGTGCTACATTTAAAAACGCACAAAATTTTGTGGAAATTTAACGCCATTCTTCCGGGATGCACGACACAGTCTACGAACTGACATTTCCGGAATGTTGGACGCAGCCAAGGGGTTAAGAACGAACGAAGCAGTAGCCAAAGAATTTCATTATCACGTATAGTGGAGAGCCAATCATGGGGAAGCTGAACTATTGTCTGGGCACCATAAGTAATACAACGCCAGCCAGAGAAAGTTTTCGTCATGGACAGAAGAAATAGTTAGGTTGCACTGCGAGGTCGGATCATTGGCCTTCGAGACAGTGGTTTAAGAATCCGGAGTTAGGCATATTAGCTAGGACTAGCAAAATGGATACAGAGATGGCAAGAATCTGGAGATCTTACTAATCAGCGTATGTAGTCATACGGTGAACAACACTGCAATCTTCTTGCACCATTTTTAATAAGTGAACAAATTTTCTCACTATAACAGGGCAGTAAATATATTATTATTATTTTTGTTTTTATAGCTGTCCTATTTTGCCCACCAGGCTGTCGTGGTCCAGATCATTTAAGTGAAAGGTGACCAGCATGTCCACCCTCATGGCATTACCTGAGTTGGTGGCCCCAGCCCTATAAGGGAGACTCGAATCTTTGTGCATGGCATGGCTTTCGTCCCAACCAGGATATCTACCAAGAAATGTTTATACCTGTTTGCCAGTGCTATTTAGATAATATTTTAAAGCTATATATCTTTTGAAATATACAAATACCTAATAAATATATTATTCCCTTAGAAACACAAAGTATGTAATATAATAAATTGGAACTGGGGTTGTCAATCTTCTGAAGACTTTTGTCAATTCGTGGATTTCATCTGTCCTACATAATGAGGGACACCGCTTTTGTCGTTTAATCACCCCCACACCCTTAAAAGACAGCACATAAATGGTAGGGAAGGTTTGCATAATTATGTAGCAATTCCTTGAGAATCACAGCATTTGCTATTTTTTTATCGCCTACACACCAAAAAGGCTCCCATGCCACTCTAAACTAAACATTTTCCCACACATAACCCAACCTAGTGTTATACTAATCTGTGTTAACTATTTATTCAAGTAACTGGGAAAAGTATTACTGAGAAATCGACATACTTTTGATTGTCTGACCTAATATAAGTAGCTGCATTCCACAGCAAAACGACCACGCTCCCGAGTTACGACACACCACCAGGACGAAATGCTAATATGTACGGTAGAGGAATACCCACTAATGAATGCAGTAGCACTCCGGGAGAGACTTGGCCTAGCAGTATCTCTATCGGCATTCCATCAGCGGATACATGAGGTGGGAATACATCACAGGGTTCCAGGAAAAAGGAGGTCCTCACAGATGCGCATCGTACTGCCAGGCTGGTATTCTCCCGCCAACATGTGAACCAAGGGCTAGATTCTGGCATGGGTTGATATCACTGACGAGAAAAAGTTCCAATCGTCCGATAATGGCTGGGGTCATGTGTGGAGGAGCAACAATACTCAGTAAGATACGTTTATTAGATTGTTGGATCTAAAAGAACTGCCACTTCCAGTGTTTGATGGTAATACATAGCAGACAAATTATCATAAATTCCTTAGCATTAGGGATACAAATTCAGAATGTTTTACTGTAAAATAGGCTCTCATAATCACGTCAGCATCAATATGTGAGTGGTTTGATTGTCAAATCAAGAATCTCTGTTTATATTAATATGCGTATCAGTTACTTAACCAAAACGATAAATTTTGTGGACCATTGATTCAGCTACGCAGCACCTTAGGGAAGGATAAATCTGTCATCCTAAAACAGGGGTGGGGAACCTTTCTCCTATTAAGGGCCATTATGATATTTTTAACATCATTCACGGGCCATGCAAAATTATCAACTTAAAATCAACTGTAGCCCAGTACATAATATATATATACATATAATCGTTCATGAGTTTATGAAATTGCATTTATGAATTGCCTCACGGGCCTGATCAAATGGTCTTGCGGGCCTTATTTGGCCCGGAGACCGGACGTTCCCCACCCCCGTCTTAAAATGTAGTCTAGCAAATTCCGCCCAGAGTCTGTAAGGTGAGATAACGCAGTAAAATATAAGAAACACTACTTCCACCCATTAACCAGACTAGTTCTATGATAACTATGCTATTCTTCTGGTATCGTAATAGTCTTCTTTTTTGCTATGATCGAGCAAACATCTATAATGAGACTAGAGGTGGACATCAGGTATGCAATGTATGGGGCTGGATATCTATCCATGGGGTGGGAGATATTACGAGAGTAGATGGACGGCTCACACAGGGCCAGTGATAGCTTCAGGCGAACTAGGCGGCCGACTAGAGCACAGGCTTGGGAGGGGCACATCGGATGGCTGAGAGGGCGCACATCGCGAGGGTCAGAATTTTACCACCAATTCCACTGGTTCCTAAGAAGGATTTAATAAAAAAATAACTTAGATGTTTGGGTTATAATTTCCCAAAATTAGGTTATGATAAATAAAATTAGCCCAGCATGGTAGAGTTACATTAAAAAACGCTCCCACAGGGTTAAGTTGTGCCAAGTGGATTAGGTTTTGCAATTTGGGTGATCCGCATCTTGCGTGTTGGGTTATGATTTCCAAATTTGCCCCACAGGGTTAAGTTATGACTTGCAAAATTAGCCCTGCAGGGTTAGGTTGTACCAAGTAGGTTAGGTTTCGTAATTCGGGCGATGTTATTTATCATTAAATCATTCACAGGAACCGATTATTAGAAGAATTACCAGGTATTGATACATCATAGTGACGGGCATCGGGAGTCGGTAATCAGTGTGTGCGAACAACTGAAAACGCGCCCCTAAACCTTGTATTTTTACATTAAGAGATAGTTTTCACTAATCAAAAGTATATAATATTTAATAGAGTGGATTCTCGTTAGTCAGATTGTGCAAAGCACTTTTTCATCATCATCACCGAAAAAGCACCGGTTTAGGTTCAAATTACCTGCTTGAATACATTTATTCATATGTCAAAAAATATCCTACATCCCCGATTTTCAATGGCTGTTCAAAGCTACCCCCTTGAACTCGCAGCCAGTGAGCGTTTGATGCCAGGTTGGACACCACGGCCGACGGATGTGTAAGTACTTGACTCCATATCTTATTAACCTTAAATTTTGATACGTTATCTATGTGTTAACATTCATACTATCAAGCAGCCATTGCATGCATGACGGAATTCAGTTTGCAGTCAAAATTAAAAACTGACAACAAAAATAATTCCTCTCAGATGGAAAAACCATGACCTGCCATGTTGTTGCATGACGTCGAACGTTTATAGATCTTGCCTGCCTCTGGCATAAACATGCAATCTTTTGATTAGCGTCATTATTCAAACGCAGCTAAATGCTACTCAGTCATTCTGGACTGCACACCTGATGTTAGCCACATCAAGCAGATGACAATGATCGTATGTTTCGTTGACGTAATTGAACCGTTAGTTGACGAAATGTGTGAACCTGAAGTAGTCATAAGAAAACATTTGGGGGGATTTGTTCCACTCCAAGAGATTACAGGTGCTTTTATGGCACAAACTCTCATTGAACAGCTTGCTCAAATGGGATTACCGATTGAAAATTGCGTGGCAAAGGTTATGACAATGGGAGTAATATGAAAGGCAAAGAAAATGGAGTGCAAAAGAAAGTTCTTGATATCATCCCGTGTGCCCTTTTTGTGCCCTGCAATGCCCACACCTTAAACTCGGTGGTCAACGATATTGCTGGGTGTTGTCTGGAGGCTAATAGCTTCTTTGGTTTGGTTCAACTGATCTACAACTATTTCCCTGCATCACCGAAGCGTTGGCATGTTCTAGTAAATCATTTATCAGGCATGGGCACTACTGTTATGCCACTGAGTGAAACAAGATGAGAAAGCCGGATTGATGCATTGAAGGCTCTGAGGTATCTTGGTGACATATATGATACTTTTATGGAGATAATCACTGATACAAGCCTTACAGGTACATGTGGGAATATTTCCCGAGTTGAAGCCAAAGCATTTGTTCATGCAAGTAGTAAATTCAGGTTTGTTGTATCCCTTGTTACATGGTACAACATCCTTTTTGAAGTCAACATTACGAGTATGTTGCTGCAAAGCAAGGAGGCTGATATAAATTCACCTACAAAGCAGCTGAAAGTGACGAAGAAGTATCTTGTGGACTGCAGATGTGATGAAGGTTTTGAACAAGTTTTGAAAGATGCTGCCGAGATTGCTAAGGACCTGGATATACCCCCAGACTTTGAGCCAGAGCTAGTTAGAAACAGGAGGAAGAAATGACAGTTTGATTATGAAACCCATGATGAGACACCAGAAGATCCAAAGCAAACATTCAAAGTGAGTTTTTACTATGCTGTTCTGGACGTGGCCATACATTCTGTTGAAGAAAGATTCCAGCAGCAGCAACAGTTCAGTTCGATGTTAGGTTTCTTATATCATACTTATAGTTTGAGACTGCAACGTACGGAAGACTTACTGAATGACTAAGAATTTGGAAAAATCGTTAATGCACAACGGGAGCAAGGATATTGATGCTGAGGATCTGTGCTGTGAACTGGGAGCAATAGCTCGTAGGCTTCCGAAATCCATGCCGCGGCGAGTGGTACTTCGCTTTGGTACAGAAACTTTTGGATAACATACCAACCGTAGAATTGGCAATGAGGATCCTATTGACGCTTCCCATGTCTGTCGCGAGTGGAGAACATAGTTTCTCCAAACTCAAGCTCATGAAAACTTATATTCGTTCGACATTGCTGGAAAAAAGATTGGTTGGATTGGCGATGATGTCAATAGAACATTCACATGCATCCTCACTTGATTTGGCTGAATTGGTCAAGAAATTTGCAAAGGAAAAATCATGTAAGGTGGAATTTTAGAGCATGATATGTTCTGTGGACCTGTGTACTGTACTGATTTGTGTATGTCTACCGGAAAGAAATTACAGTTCTGTGTTCGGTGTTTTATTTTTTATCTATGATACATCCGCTCTTCAAACCGAAGTTGGCATTTCTTTTTTTCGGGGGGGGGGGCTCAACCAGCTGGTCTTGCCCAGGGCGCCAAATAGTCTCACGCCGGAGCTGGGTTCACAGCGCAGAAATACTTGGAGGTTCCTCAGGAGTTTTTCCTACCGACATCAGTAGCAATATCTTTCCTTTCCACCTGGTCCCATCATATTCGTCCATGATCGGTGCCCAGTTCACATAGCACGTGCAGTCCAGGAGTGGTTTGCTACACAGGACAACCTTCACCTCTTGGACTGGCCTACCAAGGGTTGCAACTGCAACCCAATTGAAAGCATCTGGGTGTGTATGGTCAACACATGGGAGCCAGAAAGAGAGTGGACAGCCGAGTCGTTGTTGGATCGTATACACTGAGAATGTGAATCCCTACGAGGAAAGCCACACGTTGTGAAAAATGACGAATCCAGCATGCCTGATAGACTCCATGAGGTAATTGTGCGGGAGAGAGGATGGTCACATTACCAATCAAATCAGTATACTGTGTATGGCATATACAGTCTTACTTTTCCTTCTTCATATTATATTGTTGTGGATTACTAAATGTCCCAAGTACTGTATGTTGAGAGGATCAGGTATTGCTAACAAATTAAAGGGGGACAAGTAGCTCAGTCGGTAGAGCTCTGACTTGCATTCCTCAGGGCCGGGAGTTAGCGCCCATGCTGTTCTACATGGCCTTCGATACCTAGAGCAATTACTGAAAAACAAATCGTATATATATACGTAGGAGGAGGCAGTGGCTGATCGAATCCCGGCTGAGGCAGGGGGCAGTTTAAGGATTGAATGTCTAAAAAGCAGACTTTCCTGATCTACCAGATGACCGCCGACATGTCGTAAAAATACACCCGCTAATACCAATACACCAGTCCTGTATGAGACAGCCCTAGCATGTATTCAATATGGACGGTGGGAGTTAGCGCCGAAGTGGTGACATGCTGAGGTGTAGGAGGACTACTGGGCCTTGGGATTGGTCACTACCCCCGAGAAATAGGTCTTGAAGCCTTTGCCCAGAGTCGGACACGTAAAATCTCTCTCTCTCTCTCTCTCTCTCTCTCTCTCTCTCTCTCTCTCTCTCTCTCTCTCTCTCTCTCTCTCTCTCTCTCTCTCTCTCTCTCTCTCTATACTGTTGAAACAAGAGTAGACATATTCCGTATACCTTGTCCGTGAAACATGATTACATACTGAAGGTATCTAATTGGAATGAAATTAAAATTGTAATGATAAACTGTATTCTCCCACACCGGGCGTCAACACCTACCAGTATGGCTGTTCTGTCTAGACACATGACCATTTTATTAAGGTTAGGTGATAACCTCACGACTATCGATCTGCCATCCATTTCAATGTTCACCACTACACATGACAATGCCGTATGGTTTCTGTTGCCTGGTGCTATTGTGTATTATTATATGCAAGTCTGTTAACTGAACACTGTAATCAGTATGAGCATCTAGAAATACATGATTGTACTTTTATAGCTAGATTTATGCCAGATTCATGACATAGGACACAGTATACTTGAAACTGTTGGAGACGAATCGTCTGAGCACAATAACAGAGTAAGGTGGTGTAACAGGGTAAGAAATGACAATAAGGAAGATGTGTGGAGGGAAGCGTGGTCTGGTAAATACAGTAAGAGCTGATCAAGAGGTGCTGAAGTGGTCTAATCATGTGGAATTCATGGCTAGTAGGACGGGTGAAAAGGATATGAGTCGCAGGTGGAGGGTGCAACAGGGATAGGGAGAACGAGGAGATGGAAAGACACTGTGAGACAGGGTTTGTGTGGTGGAAGTTTTCCAAATATGAATTTGACAGCACTAAGCCAGAAAGACTATTTAGCAATGGTCATATGAAGACCGGGAATCGAACCCGCGCACCCGTGGCCTACGACCCTTAGAACCAAAACCTTAACCAGACTGCCATGCCGGGGACTATAAGTAAATAAGTGTGAGTGAATGGGTCTTTTTGCTTTTCTTGTCTGAGTCATGAACGAGAGGTGTAGGGCAAATGTACGTCCAAACACACACACACACACACACACACACACACACACACACACACACACACACACACACACGCACTGATATCGTATCACGGACTTCGTATGATATGAGCGAAGTGGCCGTGTGATATTAGATTTACTGCTTAAAAGCCCACATTTCATTCTTTGTCCATTGCCCTCTACATTTTACTCGTGTTTTACTCACTGTGGAAACAGTTTACTTAACTGCCTCGCCACAATATCTGACATAATTTTCAAAATGATTATTGTTTTGGCGTTATAAATTCCATGCATTAACGACCGACGTGGAAGACTTGGGTGTGTAAAGAAATGTGACTAATACGACGATGAAAGCAAACACAGTGGTGGCACATCTGTCAGGAAACCACAAGTCAGTGTAGTACGTATAAGAAAAAACAATTGTACATTCAGTGACTTCATTTCTCTCGAAGACTATAACTTTACTCTTCCCTACATTCATCTTTATATTCCGTTTCTTACACACTCTCCCAAACTCGTTCACCAAGCCTTGCAGTTCCCTTTCGTCTTCACTTAACATTACGGTATCATCTGTATATTACAATACAGGAAGTTCCAAACGCTGCCCTCTCTCATTAGGGCAGCTACAACATCCACTCTGCCATCTTGTATCTCTTTTATAACCCCATCCATATACAGATTCAACAACCACGGGGACATGACACATCCCTGTTTCAGTCCAACATAGAAAAATTCACTCAGTTCACTAACCACACGTAGTGCAGCCTTAGCACCCTCATACATATACTCATCACGGCATTCAACAACTTCCCATTTACTCCAGATATTCTTAATATTTTCCACATTCCACGTTTATCCACTATGTCATATGCTTTCTCCAAATCCATGAAGGCCACATTCAACGTATATATGGAGAGAGAGAGAGAGAGAGAGAGAGAGAGAGAGAGAGTAATCACTCGTTTATCTAGACATAACAGAGCCAAAGGCAAGTCCAGGTAGTGGCTACATCCGGATAATGATCAATATTTCCCTACTATACCCAGATCCTACCTATACCCAACCTCTAACCTATACCTAACTTATTTGTACAGTACCTATGCTTAATTTGGCAGTGTTTTCCGGTCATTCAGGCATATTTAGACGTTAAAACACACATAGGAATATGCAGTGTAATGCTAAACACCAAGAAAACCATGCAGAAAAAATGCTGAAAACCGAAAAACACCCTATCTATACACTACGGTATGTACAGTACCCTTCCTTATTTGGGCAGTGTTTTCCGGTCATTCTGCCATATTTTGACATCAAAACATACATAGAATTATCGAAAATAATTTTCAACACCAAGATAACCATGCCAAAAAAAAAAAAATGAAAACCAAAAAACACCCTACCTGTACACTACAGTGTGTACCGTACCCCTCCTAATTGTGGCACTGTTTTCAGGTCATTCTGCCATATTTTGACATCAAAACACACATGGAAATATACTAAATAAATTTTTACACCAAGGAAACTATGAAAGAAACCTAAAGTTCCCTGCCAAAAAACATTTGGTTGGGTTACTTACCATCCAGTGAAATGAAGATAGGCTTCTTAACTCGCACACCTCCAGCAGGTGTAGAGTTGTCCCATATGGTCTAGGGGCTAACCTTCACGCTTAGCAAAGGCCAAAGAACTCCTCCTCTACCTGCTGGAGCTGGGTTATGAGCAGTGACGTGCGGTGCAGTGATGGTGGCTTACCCACCTCAGGGGACTCCTCAAACTTACATATGAGTACAAAGGAGACTCAATGGCTGTCAACATGCTTGGTTGCAGTTCTGATGGTAAATATGGGAAATGAAGTGGTGTTGGTGGTGGTGGTGAGAATGTGCTGGCACTCGTGGGGGTCACAAGCTTGAAGGAGTAGATCCTGGTCTGACGATAGGGCTGACAATTCTGTTGAAGGATGACAGCGTCCTGGGCTCCCCACAGCTCCATCCCCAGGCTGAGCGGCAACAGCTCCCTGTCACAGTACTGGTGCTCGGCATAGTCCAGCATCCCCTCCACATTGCGACGGAGGACGCTGAGACATGGGAGTGAGGGAGTTGAGGAGGGCTGCGAGTCAGGGTCCTCATCCTCAACCTCGTCAGTGTTGCTATCCTCTTTCATGCCTGCAGAGGCAGCAGTGGCGAGCTCCTCATCAGACATGGTCTGATAACCGGGATCGCAGCCGTCAGCATCCATTCAATCCCTCACATCGTCGACGTCCACCTGCTCTCTTACTGTTTGAAGGCAGCAGTGGAAATCATCCACATCAGCCCCCTCAAAGTCGTGCTTGGCTTCGATTCCCTGGAGGAGGTGAGACCAACCGCTTTTGAGGGTTTTCACAGAGACTTCCTGCTATGCATTCGCCCAATTGAACACTGCAGACTTCAGGTCGTAATACCGAAGATTCTGCAAGCTCTGCTTCTCACGTATGTCCTCTGCCCTGTCCTCGTCCTCCAGCACCACCATCACCTCATTCAGGAACCTCTGGTGGTACAGTCTCTTGGCAGCCACAATAACACCCTGGTCCGTTGGTCGAATCAGAGCAGTCGTATTAGGTGGCAGAAACATGCACCTAATCCACCCATCATAAGCAACCAAATCCTTCTCAGACAGACATGTGAGTGTATTGTCTAGGAGCAGGAGCGCCGTCACCTGGTCGCGAGTAATACCAAGGACCTCCATTTGGTAATGGATAACCTCCTTGATGAAGTGTCTGTGGAACCAATCTCTGAAGATCTTTGTGGTAAACCAGGCCTTCACAGAATGGTACCACACAACAGGCAGGCTATCCATCAACCCACAGACACAAAGTGGTTGTTTTGCATGCCCAACAACAATGGGTTTGAGGCGGTGTGCCCAGTTGGCATTGGCACAGCACAAAACAGAGACACGTTTTTTGGACAACTTCCGACCAGGCACAGTCTTCTCCTTTTCTTCAGCCTGGGTGTTCATGGGCAAGGAGCGGTAGAATAGACCAATTTTGTCAGCATTATAGACATGACTAAGGGCAAGGCCCTTGTCCTTGTTCACGTGCTGCACTTTCTGGTGAAATGGGTCTACTTTCTCCACTGCCACGTCCAAGGCCTCACCATGTATCTTACGGCCATTAAGTCCATGGTGAAGCTTGAAGCACAAGAGCTATCCCTCAGATGCCTTGAAGTTGTGCTTATTGTGCAGGCATGCAAACTTCTCGGCTACAGCTTTCACCTCGGTCCCACGCACTACCACACCAGCACCACACTGCTGGCGAAACCACAACAACAATAATGTCTATTGGTCGATAATGGCATGCAGGGCTTGGGCCATTACCTTCATGCCACCCCTACATGTGCTTTCACTGAAGTCCCTGTCCGTAAAGCATAAGCTTGTCCTATGCCTTCTTGATATCAAACAGTGTTGAATGAACAAGATCATATTTATGCAGCATGCATCCTGTGGTCCAGCCTCCATCAACCTTGCTCAGTATCTCACCTTTCATCTCCAGAACCAGAACCTTCCTCTTCTGCTTCTCAGGTCGTGGAGGGGCCATCACCATACACACGAGAAAACAGCAAAGAAGGGCCACAACCTGAAGAAGGTAGTGGACCACCACAAAAGCTACCACATTCACAGCCATTCTTGCAAGCAAGTCATTCAGGCTAGACAAAGGCTGGAACTGAGGTACAGGCTTGTAGGCCGGAGAGTAGAACAGCACTTCCATGTCACACCCTACGGTTGCATCCGAGCACAAAGGAAGCAAACCACAGCACACTGACATCACCATATAAGGTTCACTTCCGTTTGCCCAGGCAAGGGTTAGCACATGACAGCAATGACGAATGACCAGTACATAACCGCCTCAGGCAGTGTATGACTGATGCCGCCGGCCAGCCGATGCTGACCATTCGATAGGGAAGTGGACAGGGGCGGATGGTGGGGAGTTTCTGCACAAATCCTGGAGGCGGGGAGACTCCAGCCATTCGGTGTAAAGGCAGACGGGTGCATTTACTGTACATTTACTGGTTTGTGGTCGGTGTTACAACCAGGAACTCTCAGCCAGGAATGACAGTCGCCCTGTCGTTTCAAAACTAACCACAGGATTTCCTCGAAAATATCCTCAGTAGGTTTCCCAGGCAAAATTGTGCATGTGAACATTCCCTAACTTAACCTAACGAAACCTAACTTACCAAACAAGGGCTACTTGGCTGAGGTGCCTGGCTGTACTATTGAAACGAATACCCACACAGAACAGAAATGTACCGTACAGTACATACTCACATACTGTACTATCATATGCATTTATACAGAGATTCTGATAATGTAACCATATTATGGGCAGGACTCTCTCTCTCTCTCTCTCTCTCTCTCTCTCTCTCTCTCTCTCTCTCTCTCTCTCTCTCTCTCTCTCTCTCTCTCTCTCTCTCTCTCTCTCTTTCTGTGTGTGTGTGTATGTTCTTACTTAATTGTATCTTTACAGGAATGAGTCAAGCTCGTACTGTCCCGTGTCTTAAACCATATTTATCGTACATATCCTTAAATTTGTGAATTGTTTTGGCACACACTATTTCATTCGGTAGTGCATTCCGTTCATCAATTGCTCTGTTTGGGAAACTGAATTTCCTTACGTCTTTATCACCTCTCTTCTTATGCAGTTTTTTGCAGTGTCCTCTTGCTGATGCTTCTCCATATGTTAAGTAATAATTTATGTCTATTTTCTCCTTTCCTGATATGCATTTATATAGCATTATCATGTCACCTCTTTTCCTTCTCTCCTGTAGTGTTGGTAGATTCAGTTTATTTAGTCTTTCTTCGTAGCTTAGATCCCTTAAGCTTGGTATCCATCTTGTAGCGGCCCTTTGAACTTTTTCAATCTTGTCTATATGCTTTTTGAGATGAGGACTCCAGACTACTGATGCATAATCCAGGGTTGGTCTAATGAATGATATTATCCTTCTTAGCATGTCTTCATTTATGTATGTGAATGCTATTCTCATATTTGCAAGCAGTGTATACATGTTCCGCACCTTCTCGCTGATGTGGTCAGCCGGAGATAGTCTGTTATTGATAATCACACCTAGGTCTTTCTCTCTTTCTGATGTGTATAGGGTTTTATTTCCTAACTTATAATCCCAATCAGGTCTTTTTCCACTTTTACCAAACTTGATTACATGACACTTGTCCACATTGAATTCCATTTGCCATGTACTACTCCATTCATGAAGTTTATTTAATTCTTCTTGTAGCTCTTTACAAGAGTCTGTGTTAGTAATTCTCCTTTGTATTTTTGCATCATCTGCAAACATATTCAGATAGCTCTCATTTCCAGTGTTACTGTTTATATCATTTATATACACTAAAAACATGATTGATGCCAGCACTGAACCCTGTGGTACTCCACTAGTCACTTCTTTCCATGATGAGTAGTTTCATCTTAGTACTGTCCTCATTTCTCTTTTTATAAGAAAGTTTTGCATCCAATAAAACAGTTTGCCTCGAATTCCTCCTTGATGGTACAGTTTCCATAAAATTCTTTGGTGTGGTACTGTGTCAAAAGCTTTCTTGAAATCAAAATATATACTGTCCACCCATCCTTCTCTTTCCTGTATTGTGTTTGTTACTCTGTCATAGTAGCTCAACAGATTAGTAACACATGATTTTCCTTTTCTGAAACCAAACTGTCTTTCTGTTATCATACTGTGTTCTAGATGATTTACCCAAGCTTTTCTTATAAGTTTTTCTAATACCTTGCTTACAACACTGGTCAGTGATACTGGTCGGTAGTTGAGTGGATTTTGTCTATTTCCTTTCTTGAATAAGGGGACAATATTTGCTTTTTTCCAAATATCAGGTAGTTTACCTTGACTCAAGGATTTCTTGAAAATTAAAAATAATGGTTTACTTAACTCCTTTGCACATTCTCGTAATACCCAACATGAAATTTCATCAGGACCACTTGCTTTTCCTCTGTCTAATCTACTTAACTCCTCCTGTATTACTTTTTCTGCTATTTGTATATCTGGTAGTATGTGTGGACATGCGTGTTCCACATAGTCCCTCTCAAAATTTTTTTCTTCTGTAAAAACTAATTGGAAATTCTTATTTAGTGCTTCACAAATATCTTTCTCTTGTGTATAAGTGATTCCCTCGTCTGTAATGGATTGTATTATATCTTTTACTTTAGTTTTGCTTCTGATATAGCTGTAAAACAGCTTTAGTTGATCACTACTTTTACTTATTATATCCTCCTCAAACTGTTTTTGGGCTTCCCTCCTTATTCTTGTATAGTCGTTTCTTGCCTGTTTGTAATTATTATACGCCCTTTCACTATTTTGTCTTCTGTATCTATTCCGCAACAAATCTCTTCTTTCTTTTGATTTTGTACATTCTGTATTGAACCATTTCTGTATTTTCTTATCTGCTTCTTTGTGCTGTGGGATGTACTTCTGGACTCCTATTTCTTAAAATTTACAAATAATTTTATATATAGCATTTAAATCTTGTCCTCTAAGCTCATTTTCCCAATCAACTTCTAAGAAATACTTCTTTAGGTCTTGATAATTTCCCTTTTTATAGTTTAGGCTCTTTTTGTAACAATCATTGCTGTTTACTATGTCATATGCTATCCTGAAGTTATAATTTAGTACTGCATGATCGCTTTTGCTGAGTGGAGGGTGATATATTAAACTGTCAATATCATTTTCTTGCCTTGTAAATATTAGATCTAGCACTGAAGGTACATCAAGTCCTCTTTTTCTGGTGGTTTCCCTCACATGTTGCGTTAAGAAAAACTCTTGTACGAGATCCAGGAGCTTTTGGTCCCAACAGCTTTCTTGGCTATTTATATCTAGAGTATTCCAATTTATATTTGTATTGAAGTCCCCAGTTAGTATAATTCTTTCCGATTTCTCTTCCATTTTATGTAGCAATGATCTTACACTCTGAATTGTACTCTCTGCCAGGTCCTCATATTCGTCTCTTTCCCATGTGTTTGATCTGGGTGGCATGTACAAATTGGCTATAATTACTTTACCTTCAGATGTGTCGATCTCTACTGCAATCAGTTCTACTTGTGATGGTATATCTAGTTTTATTTCCTTGACTTTTAGGTTTTTCTTAGTTAATATTATAATTCCTCCTCCTTTTTTTAAATACCTGTCTCTTCTCCATACATTGTATTCCTCTAAGTTTAGTATGTCATTTGATATCCTTGGTATTAATTTTGTTTCAGTTAGGCATATTATTTGTGGTTCATTTTCTCTGACATAATCATTCATCTCTAGTAATTTAGATACCATTCCATCCACATTTGAGTACATCAACTTTATCATCTTGTTTATATACTTGTCATGACATGGTTCTCCTACCTTCCTCCTTTTTCTTCCATCCTGTTTGTGTACCACTTTCGTACCTGCAATCCTATTACTTTGTAAAAAAAAATTCTTCTTCTCCTCTTCTGATCTTCCCTCATTTTTTGTTTTTGCTTCCTCCCTTTTCTCTTTCAGTAATTCCAGTTCCTCTTGTGTTAGGCATCTTTTTATCCAGACATTTTTGAACTCCTCTTTTTCCTTAAGACTCTTTGCATTTTTTAGTATCTCTTCCACAGTGTTTACACTCTGGAAAGTCACCTTTAGAGGTCTTGTCTTGCTTTTCTTGTATTTCCCTAACCTTTTGTGTTCCTCTATGTCTTTACTACAGATTTCCTCTGATACTTCTTTCAGTAAGCTCATTACATTTGCCATCTCCTTTTTGTCTCTTGTGATCTTGTTTTTTACTTCTTCCTCTTCTATACCAGTGATTACTATTGATTTGTTTATCTCTACTGAATCTCTGACTAACTTTGGATTGTTTTGGATTATTCTTTTCACCTCCTTTTTAATGCTTTTTTCCTCCACCCTTGTTTCTAAGTCTTTCTTTACTTTCACCATTTCAGCATATGTGGTTTCTACATCATTTTTGTAGCTTTGCACAGCTTCATTCACTTGTGTTATCTTCTCCTCAATATCACTGCTCTGGTCAGTAAGACTGCTAACTTGCCTAATTGTCTCTGTGTCATTTTTGAACTCTTCCATACCACTCTCGTGATTGACTACTGTACTTGCCATTTCACTCATTTTCTTCCTAAGTGTACTCAATTCCACTGTTAGTTCACTGATGGTTGTGTCTTTCTTATTGGCCTCCCTTCCTAGTTTTTCTATTTCTTCCTTTTGCAAGTGCATCTGCTTCTTTATTTCATCAATTTCATTTTTGAAAGCCATTTCTAGTTTGTGTACACGTTCAACCAGTCTATTGTGAGTCTCTACTTCAACCAGTTCTTGGTAGAAATCATCATGTGTGTGTGTGTGTGTGTGTGTGTGTGTGTGTGTGTGTGTGTGTGTGTGTGTGTGTGTGTGTGTGTGTGTGTGTGTGTGTGTGTGTGTGTGTGTGTGTCCCAGTGACCGGGCGACATTGGACGTTCAGTAGAGAGGCAGATGGCTGCTGTCACTGTACATGTACTATGGCTTACGGTATTTGTTACACTCGGTAGCAGTTAGGAAAGACCTATCCAGTGGCCGTGCAATTGTGAATATTGGATGGGGATGCATACGGATATTTTGACAATGATTGTGGGTTATGTTCGGTATTACTCAGATGCGAGAGGTTCATACAGAGTGATCTGACCAGCAAGTGACTTTGATCATTCAGTACAGAAGTGGACGGACATTTTAGCTCAGGTTGTGAGTTACAACCTATTTCTCACTCATGGTTACAGCCCAGCAGACATGATACCGAATGTTTGAACATGTCGGCTGTCCGGCCGAGGTTCTCGGGATCGTTTTTGACCAGATAATAACAAGTAAATGTGGATATTGGTTTAATTGAGCCAAGGTAGATAGATATAGATATATATATATATATATATATATATATATATATATATATATATATATATATATATATATATATATACTGTTACGGAACAGAGAGAGATAATGAACACTTCAAGTGAGAATACTAAAATCACTACTGTCCCGCAAAGTTCCAGGTTCAAAATAAAAGACTCAGGTAAAATTACAAGTTAAAGTTTAATGCTCAAACTAACAACTAAACATTCAGGACTCATAAGGATAATGTAATGGCAAAACAGGTTACATATATGGTGTTACATAGCCTATGATTTCATCATCCTTTGTCTAATTTTAACGCACAGTTGCTGCATGTTTGATCACGAGCGTGTTCTGCCTCAGTCCCCCCCTTCTACCGTTATAGTAGAGTAAGTCGTTCTCTCTGTTGTCCAGAGCGGGATTGTCAACTCTATGTCCCCATGGCTTCATTTGCGCGCCCTTATTACAAGTTGTATCAAGCTCTCCTGGCTCCTATATAATGAGCTCAGTCTCTGCATCATTGCCACTTAGATCTGCTCCTCATTTTCTTCACATCTCTGTCCTCCCCTGTACAGATATTATTATTGTGAGTGCTCAAGAAGTCTCCAACCATCTAGCAGCTGTGTGTAATTTGAGTATAACTGTTGTTGTATTTTTTCTTGTACTGTGTAGCATAAGTTTAATTTGTAGGCCTAGTGAAGTTTTTGTAATTTATGTAGGGTTCTTTGTCAGTCATTTTGGATAATAGTTTGTATCTGTAATAATTTATCTGGCATTCACTGAGTATTATCTGGTATCTCATTTTATCAGGGCTGACTTAGATAAATTTACTCTTGCTAATTTCGTGTTAATAGAGGCTATTGCAGTTAACCATATATTTAACCTGTTTATTTGCCAGTACATTATCCTTATGAGTCCTGAATGTTTTGTTGTTAGTTTGAGCATTAAACTTTAACTTGTAATTTTACCTAACTCTTTTGTTTTGAACCTGGAACTTTACGGGACAGTAGTGACTCTTCGTATTCTCACTTAAAGTGTACATTATCTTTCTCTGTTCCGTAACATAAATTTGGCGACCTCATATCAGGATACTCAGGATATTATCATAAGGATATTGTTTGATATTTTGTGACTGTGATATATTCATGATGGCTACTATTTCTACACTTGATGAAGCCAAAGATTTTTTGTCAAATGTGCAAACAGTGTGTGATATAGAAAACAGAACAAAGAATGAACTTAAGAATTGTTGCTCAACAATTGGGATTTGTTGTTCGCTCTCATCAGTCTAAAGATCAGATTGTTGCCATGATTAATGAAAGCTTGTTTAATGTAACTCCTCCAAATGAGCAAACGCAGATTGAATTAGCTAAGTTACAGCTAGCCCTGCAGGAGGCCCGTGCTAAGGAGGCTGAGTTTCACGCACGAGTTGAACTTGCTAGGATTCAGGCAGACCATGAGTATCGCATGAAACAATGTGGAACTGGATCATCTAGCTCTGATGATTTTGATGGGGCTAAAAATGTTAAACTTGTCCCTCCTTTTAATGAATCTGATTTAACAAAGTATTTTCAGTTGTTTGAGAGGGTAGCTACAGGTTTTAATTGGCCTAAGGAGTATTGGCCAGTACTCCTTCAAACTGTTCTCACCGGTAAAGCTCAAGTAACTTATGCATCTTTGCCTCAGGATCAGTCTGATAATTATGATGTAGTAAAGAGCTTGATTCTTAAGGCCTATGAGCTTGTTCTTGAAGCTTATAGAGTAAAATTTAGGACAACTTACAAGCAAGATAAGCAATCCCATGTTGAGTATGCAAGAATCAAAGAAGATTTGTTAGAGCAGTGGTTAAATTCTAAGAATGTGGATTCTGATTTTGGTAAATTTAAGCAGATGATTTTGCTGGAGGATTTCAAAAGGTGTATTAGTAAAGATGTAAGCCTATATCTTGATGAGAAAAGAATAGATAATTTGTCTGATGCTGCAGTTTTAGCTGATGAGTATGTTCTCACTCACAAGAGATATTCTAGAGAAAAAGGGAAAGCTGAGAGTAAGTACGTTGCCTCTACTCAGAGTACAGGTAACAGGAAAGAGAATAAGGATGATGTTTCTCAGGAAGTAAATACCAGCTTCACCTCTAGATTTCAGAAAAGTAAATGTACTTATTGTAGTAAGCTTGGTCATACTACGGAGAGATGTTTCAGGAGACAGCGTGATGTGAACAAAAAGGAGTCTTTAAATATTCAGTCAATTGGTCTAGTGTCCACTCTTGAGAGTTCCCAGAATTCTTTAACTGAGTTAACTGAACCTGCTTTGAGGGGTAACTTAAATTCTCATGATGGAGCTCCTCTTTTGAGCAGTAACGTGGATGACACTCTCAAGAGTTCATGTGCTAATTTCCTGTCTGATGGTTTTGTCAGTCCTCTGGACAGTAATGACAGGAAATCAGTTAAAATATATCGTGATACAGGTGCTTGCCAATCCCTTATGCTGACCAGTGTTCTAGGCTCTAATGTTAATTCCTCTGATGAAACTGTAATCTTACAAGGTGTAGGGAATAATTACTTCTCTGTTCCTCTGTGCAGAGTGAATTTAGAGTCTGGTTTTGTTAATGGTTCCGTTATGGTTGGGTTGGTTGAGACACTCCCAATGTCAGGTGTAACTTTCTTACTTGGAAATGATATTGGTGGAAGTCAAGTGTGTCCAGCTCCTCAGTTGTCTAGTGAGCCAGTGGCTGCGTCCCAGGATTGTGATGTCCCTGATGTGTTCCCTGCATGTGCTGTCACTAGGGCTAAGTCTAAAGTTACTGGTGATTTAGAGGATAATGATGATGATGATGTTATCCTAGCTGACACTTTTCTTGCTAATTTGGACCACTCACCAGATGAGGCAGTACCCGTAGTGTTGATAATTTGTCTCGTCAAGAGTTGGTTGAGTTGCAGGTTGCTGACCCTGAGTTGAAAGGTCTAGCTAACTCTGCTTACAGTGAAGAAGAGTCAGCCGGTGCTTCTACTTGTTATTATGTAAAGTCAGGAGTACTTATGAGGAAGTGGAGACCCCCAACAGCATCAGCCGACTGTGAATGGGAGGTTGTACATCAAGTTGTCATCCCTCGTGTTTGTAGGCAGGATATCATTAGAGTGGCTCATGATTCCAGTTTGGCAGGACACCTTGGAGTGAGGAAGACTGTGGCACGCATTTTGAAACACTTCTACTGGCCAGGTATCTTCAGGGATGTTTCCTGGTATTGTAAGTCTTGTCACACCTGTCAAGTTGTGGGGAAGTGTAATCAGACCGAAAAGGTTGCACCTCTAGTTCCCATTCCTCCTTTTGAGGCGCCTTTCACCCGTGTGTTGGTGGATATTGTGGGCCCTCTTCCTAAGACTTCTTCAGGATTTTCTTATGTGTTGACCATGATTGACATGGCTACTCGTTATCCTGAAGCCATTCCACTTAGAAACATCTCAGCAAAGAACGTGGTTAAGGAAATGCTAGGGTTCTTCACAAAGTTTGGTCTGCCTAAGGAGGTACAGTCAGACCGGGGGAGTAATTTCATGTCAAACGTTTTCAAGCAGTCTCTGAAAGAGTTGGGCATCACCCAGATCACGTCTTCAGCTTACCATCACCAGACCCAAGGAGCGTTGGAGAGATATCATCAAACACTCAAATCGATGCTCAAGAAATACTGTTTGGAACATCAGAAAGACTGGGATAAAGGTCTTCCATTCGTTGTGTTTGCTGCAAGAGAATCTCCAAATGAATCACTGGGCTTCCCACCTTTTGAACTACTGTTTGGCCATGAAGTAAGAGGACCCCTTAAGTTACTCAAGGAATGCTGGCTGTCGGAGGAAGATGACGTCAACCTGCTGGAGTATGTGATGAAGTTCAAAGAACGGCTGTCCACTGCTTTACAGCTGGCGAGAGAGAATTTAGGAGCTGCTCAGGAGAAGATGAAGACTTGGTATGACAAGAAGTCCAGGTTACGCCACTTTCAGCCAGGAGATCAGGTTTTGATTCTGCTACCAGTTCATGGGCAACCTCTTCAAGCCAAGTTTAGTGGCCCTTATTTCGTGGAGAAGAAACTCAGTGATGTCAGCTATGTCATCTCCACACCAGATCGTAGAAAGAGCAAGCAACTATGTCACATCAACATGCTAAAGTTATATCACAGGCGGGACGAAAATAATCCAGTCTGCACTGTAGCTGTTCCACCCGAGTCTGCAAGTGAAGCTCTCCCATGCAGTATGAGCCTGAGTGATAGTTTGGGGAAGAATCCTGATATCATGAATGATCTCCAGACTAAGCTTTCTCATCTACCACCCAAGGAAAGGCAGGAGTTTTCGGCATTACTGCAGGAGTACCCGCAAGTGTTCCGTGCCACTCCAGGAAGAACCACTGCGTTGATGCATGATGTCGATGTTGGAGACGCAAAGCCAATTAAATTGCCTCCTTACCGTGTGAACCCAGTGAAAGTTCCTCTCATCCAGAAGGAGCTTGGCTACCTGTTGGACCACAAGATGATTGAGCCATGTCAGTGCGAGTGGAGTTCTCCTGTCACTCTAGTCCCTAAGCCAGGTGGGTCACAGCGGCTTTGCATTGACTACAGACGTGTTAATCAGATAACCAAAACAGACACTTACCCTCTCCCTCGCGTGGAAGATTGCATAGACAAGATCGGAAAGGCTAGGTACATAAGTAAGTTTGATTTGTTAAAGGGATACTGGCAAGTACCTATGACTGAACGTGCTAGGGAGATCTCATGTTTTGTAACACTAGGAAAGGCTTTTGCATGTTCTGTAATGCCGTATGGTATGAAGAATGCACCAGCCACATTTCAGAAGCTCATGAATGTTGTAACAGAGGGTTTGGCAGGGTGTGTTGTTTATATTGATGATGTATTAATCTTCAGTGACAACTGGAAAGATCACCTATGCCATGTCAGTAAATTTCTTAACCGTTTAGTTCATGCTAATCTTGTAGCTAATTTATCAAAGTGTGAGTTTGGTCAAGCTAAAGTTCAGTACCTTGGGTATGTAATTGGTGATGGACATGTTGCACCACCAGGAGCTAAGGTTCAGGTTATAAGTGATCTTCCCAGACCTAAAAGTAGGAAAGAGCTACAAAGATTTTTGGGAATGGTAGGCTATTACAGGAGATTTGTTCTTAACTTTTCTATTCTTGTATCACCACTTACAGACCTACTGAAAAAGGGAGTTAAATTTGTCTGGACCGATAACTGTGAATCCTCTTTCAACAAACTTAAAGCTATTCTATTAAGTCAGCCAGTGCTCGCTACTCCAAATTTTGCTAAGCCTTTTAAGATGGCTGTTGATGCAAGTGATACTGGAGCTGGGGCTGTTTTGCTGCAAGAGGATGATCAGGGTATTGAACATCCTGTATCTTATTACAGTAAGAAGTTCACTCCACCTCAAAAGAACTACTCAACTATTGAGAAAGAGCTTTTGGCCTTGATTTTGGGTTTACAGCATTTTTCATTTTATTTGTGTTCTGGTTTTGACCCCATAGTCATTTATACCGATCATAACCCACTGAAATTCCTTAGTAAGTTTAAAGATAAAAATCAGAGATTGACAAGATGGAGTCTACTTCTTCAGGAGTATTCATTAGACATACAACATGTCAAGGGGAAAGAAAATGTTATTGCAGATTGCTTATCTAGACTTTAGACAGATTGTTTTAGAGTAATAAGAAATTTCCTTTGTAAATTTCTTTTTCTTTGTGGGGAGGTGTTACATAGCCTATGATTTCATCATCCTTTGTCTAATTTTAACGCACAGTTGCTGCATGTTTGATCACGAGCGTGTTCTGCCTCAGTCCCCCCCTTCTACCGTTATAGTAGAGTAAGTCGTTCTCTCTGTTGTCCAGAGCGGGATTGTCAACTCTATGTCCCCATGGCTTCATTTGCGTGTCCTTATTACAAGTTGTATCAAGCTCTCCTGGCTCCTATATAATGAGCTCAGTCTCTGCATCATTGCCACTTAGATCTGCTCCTTATTTTGTTCACATCTCTGTCCTCCCATGTACAGATATTATTATTGTGAGTGCTCAAGAAGTCTCCAACCATCTAGCAGCTGTGTGTAATTTGAATATAACTGTTGTTGTATTTTTTCTTGTACTGTGTAGCATAAGTTTAATTTGTAGGCCTAGTGAAGTTTTTGTAATTTATGTAGGGTTCTTTGTCAGTCATTTTGGGTAATAGTTTGTATCTGTAATAATTTATCTGGCATTCACTGAGTATTATCTGGTATCTCATTTTATCAGGGCTGACTTAGATAAATTTACTCTTGCTAATTTCGTGTTAATAGAGGCTATTGCAGTTAACCATATATTTAACCTGTTTATTTGCCAGTACATTATCCTTATGAGTCCTGAATGTTTTGTTGTTAGTTTGAGCATTAAACTTTAACTTGTAATTTTACCTAACTCTTTTGTTTTGAACCTGGAACTTTACGGGACAGTAGTGACTCTTCGTATTCTCACTTAAAGTGTGCATTATCTTTCTCTGTTCCGTAACAATGGTTAACTGGAATAGCCTCTATTAACATGAATTTAGCAAGAGCAAATTTATCTAAGTCAGCCCTGATAAATGAGAAAACCGGATAATGCTCAGTTAAAGCAAGATATATAATTACATATACAAAATATTATTAATAATGGCTGACATCAAAAACTCCACTCACAAAAACCTTACCAGGCCTACGAATTAAGGCCTAAGGCCATACAGTACAAGAAAAATGGTAACAACACTTATACTCAAATTATACAGCAGCTAGATGGCTGGAGACTTCCTGAGCACTCACAAAAATAATAATGCACTATACAAGGGAGGACAGAGATGTGAACAAAATGAGGAGTAGATCTAAGTGGCAATTAATGCAGAGACTGAGCTCATTATATAGGGGCCGGCAGAGCTTGATACAACTTGCAAGAAGGACGTGCAAATGAAGCCATAGGGGACAAAGAGTTGACAATCCTGCTCTGAACAACAGAAAGAACGACTTACTCTACTATATGGGAGAGAAGGGGGGAGTGAGGTAGAACACGCAAGCCTGGTCACTATGGAAGCCACGAGGCGAATCGTGATTAAACATGCAGCATACTGTACGTTAGAATTATACAAAGGATGATGAAATCATAGGCTATGTAACACCTCCCCACAAAGAAAAAGAAATTTACAAAGGAAATTTCTTATTACTCTAAAACAATCTGTCTAAAGTCTAGATAAGCAATCTGCAATAACATTTTCTTTCCCCTTGACATGTTGTATGTTTAATGAATACTCCTGAAGAAGTAGACTCCATCTTGTCAATCTCTGATTTTTATCTTTAAACTTACTAAGGAATTTCAGTGGGTTATGATCGGTATAAATGACTATGGGGTCAAAACTAGAACACAAATAAAATGAAAAATGCTGTAAACCCAAAATCAAGGCCAAAAGCTCTTTCTCAATAGTGGAGTAGTTCTTTTGAGGTGGAGTGAACTTCTTACTCTAATAAGATACAGGGTGTTCAATACACTGATCATCCTCTTGCAGCAAAACAGCCCCAGCTCCTGTATCACTTGCGTCAACAGCCATCTTAAAAGGCTTAGCAAAATTTGGAGTAGCGACTTAATAGGATAGCTTTAAGATTACTGAAAGAGGATTCACAGTTATCGGTCCAGACAAATTTAACTCCCTTTTTCAGTAGGTCTGTAAGTGGTGATACAAGAATTGAAAAGTTAAAAACAAATCTCTTGTACTAACCTACCATTCCCAAAAATCTTTGTAGCTCTTTCCTACTTTTAGGTCTGGGAAGATCACTTATAACCTGAACCTTAGCTCCTGGTGGTGCAACATGTCCATCACCAATTACGTACCCAAGGTACTGAACTTTAGCTTTACCAAACTCACACTTTGATAAATTAGCTACAAGATTAGCCTGAACCAAACACTCAAGAAATTTACTGACATGGCATAGTTGATCTTTCCAGTTGTCACTGAAGATTAATACATCATCAATATAAACAACACACCCTGCCAAACCCTCTGTTACAACATTCATGAGCTTCTGAAAAGTGGCTGGTGCATTCTTCATACCATATGGCATTACAGAACATGCAAAAATCTTTCCTAGTGTTACAAAACATGAGATCTCCCTAGCACGTTCAGTCATAGGTACTTGCCAGTATCCCTTTAACAAATCAAACTTACTTATGTACCTAGCCTTTCTGATCTTGTCTATGCAATCTTCCACGTGAGGGAGAGGGTAAGTGTCGGTTTGGTCATCTGAATAACACGTCTGTAGTCGATGCAAAGCCGCTGTGACCCAGCTGGCTTTGGCACTAGAGTGACAGGAGAACTCCACTCGCTCTGACATGGCTCAATCATCTTGTGGTCCAACAGGTAGCCAAGCTCCTTCTGGATGATAGGAACTTTCACTGGGTTCACACGGTAAGGAGGCAGTTCAATTGGCTTTGCGTCTCCAACATCGACATCATGCATCAACACAGTGGTTCTTCCTGGAGTGGCATGGAACACTTGCGGGTACTCCTGCAGTAATGCCGAAAACTCCTGCCTTTCCTCGGGAGCTAGATGAGAAAGCTTAGTCTGGAGATCATTCATGATATCCGGATTCTTCCCCAAACTATCACTCAGGCTCATATTGCATGGGAGAACTTCACTTGCAGACTCGGGTGGAACACCTACAGTGCAGACTGGGTTATTTTCGTCCCGCCTGTGATATAAATTTAGCATGTTGATGTGACAAATTTGCTTGTTCTTTCCACGATCTGGTGTGGCAATGACATAGTTGACATCACTGAGTTTCTTCTCCACGAAATAAGGGCCACTAAACTTGGCTTGAAGAGGTTGCCCATGCACCGGTAGCAGAATCAAAACCTGATCTCCTGGCTGAAAGTAGCGTAACCTGGACTTCTTATCATATCAAGTCTTCATCTTCTCCTGAGCAGCTCCTAAATTCTCTCTCGCCAGCTGTAAAGCAGTGGACAGCCGTTCTTTGAACTTCATCACATATTCCAGCATGTTGACGTCATCTTCCTCCGACAGCCAGCATTCCTTGCGTAGCTTAAGGGGTCCCCTTACTTCATGGCCTAACAGTAGTTCAAAGGGTGAGAAGCCCAGTGATTCATTTGGAGATTCTCTTGCGGCAAATACAACGAATGGAAGACCTTTATCACAGTCTTTCTGATGTTCCAAACAGTATTTCCTGAGCATCGATTTGAGTGTTTGATGATATCTCTCCAATGCTCCTTGGGTCTGTGGATGGCAAGCTGAAGACGTGATCTGGGTGATGCCCAACTCGTTCAGAGACTGCTTGAAAACATTTGACATGAAATTACTTCCCCGGTCTGACTGTACCTTCTTGGGCAGACCAAACTTGGTGAAGAACCCTAGCATTTCCTTAACCACGTTCTTTGCCGAGATATTTCTAAGTGGATTGGCTTCAGGATAACGAGTAGCCATATCAATCAGGGTCAACACATAAGAAAATCCTGAAGAAGTTTTAGGGAGAGGGCCCACAATATCCACCAACACACGAGTGAATGGCGCCTCAAAAGAAGGAATGGGAACTAAAGGTGCAACCTTTTCGGTCTGATTACACTTCCCCACAACTTGACAGGTGTGACAAGACTTACAATACCAGGAAACATCCCTGAAGATACCTGGCCAGTAGAAATGTTTCAAAATGCGTGCCACAGTCTTTCTCACTCCAAGGTGTCCTGCCAAACTGGAATCATGAGCCACTCTAATGGTATCCTGCCTACAAACACGAGGGATGACAACTTGATATACAACCTCCCATTCACAGTCGGCTGATGCTGTTGGGGGTCTCCACTTTCTCATAAGTACTCCTGACTTTATATAATACCAAGTAGAAGCACCAGTTGACTCTTCCTCACTGCAAGCAGAGTTAGCTAGACCCTTCAACTCAGGGTCAGCAACCTGCAACTCAACCAACTCTTGACGAGACAAATTATCAACACTACGAGGTACTGCCTCATCTGGTGAGTGGTCCAAATTAGCAAGAAAAGTGTCAGCTAGGATAACATCATCATCATCATTATCCTCTAAGTCACCAGTAACTTTAGACTTAGCCCTAGTGACAGCACATGCAGAGAACACATCAGGGACATCACAATCCTGGGTCGCAGCCACTGGTTCACTAGACAACTGATTAGCTGGACACACTTGACTTCCACCAATATCATTTCCAAGTAAGAAAGTTACACCTGACATTGGGAGTGTCTCAACCAACCCAACCATAACGGAACCATTAACGAAACCAGACTCTAAATTCACTCTGCACAGAGGGACAGAGAAGTAATTATTCCCTACACCTTGTAAGATTACAGTTTCATCAGAGGAATTAACATTAGAGCCTAGAACACTGGTCAGCATAAGGGATTGGCAAGCACCTGTATCACGATACATTTTAACTGATTTCCTGTCATTACTGTCCAGAGGACTGACAAAACCATCAGACAGGAAATTAGCACATGAACTCTTGAGAGTGTCACCCACGTAACTGCTCAAAAGAGGAGCTTCATCATGAGAATTTAATTTACCCCTCAAGGCAGGTTCAGTTAACTCGGTTAAAGAATTCTGGTAACTCTCAAGGGTGGACACTAGACCAATTGACTGAATATTTAAAGACTCCTTTTTGTTCACATCACGCTGTCTCCTGAAACATTTCTCCGTAGTATGACCAAGCTTACTACAATAAGTACATTTACTTTTCTGAAATCTAGAGATGAAACTGGTATTTACTTCCTGAGAAACATCATCTTTATTCTCTTTCCTGTTACCTGTACTCTGTATAGAGGCAACGTACTTACTCTCAGCTTTCCTCTTTTCTTTAGAATATCTCTTGTGAGTGAGAACATATTCATCAGCTAAAACTGCAGCATCAGACAAATTATCTATTCTTTTCTCATCAAGATATAGGCTTACATCTTTATTAATACACCTTTTGAAGTCCTCCAGCAAAATGATCTGCTTAAATTTATCAAAATCAGAATTTACATTCTTAGAATTTAACCACTGCTCTAACAGATCTTCTTTGATTTTTGCATATTGAACATGGGATTGCTTATCTTGCTTATAAGTTGTCCGAAATTTTATTCTATAGGCTTCAGAAACAAGCTCATAGGCCTTATGAATCAAGCTCTTAACTACATCATAATTATCACATTGATCCTGAGGCATAGATGCATAAGTTACTTGAGCTTTACCGGTGAGAACAGTTTGAAGGAGTACTGGCCAATACTTTTTGGGCCAATTAAAACCTGTAGCTACCCTCTCAAACAACTGAAAATACTTTGTTAAATCAGATTCATTAAAAGGAGGGACAAGTTTAAAATTTTTAGCCCCATCAAAATCATCAGAGCTAGATGATCCAGTTCCACTTTGTTTCATGCGATACTCATGGTCTGCCTGAATCCTATCAATTTCAATTTGTTCCGGGTGTTTTTAGTCCGACCTCTCTTCCTAAAAACGCCCACAAATGAGCAGGGTTCTGTATCAGGACCGGAAGTAAAGCACCAACAAAGGAACAAGACATAAAAACGCGGCAGTATACCTTAACACATCTATTGTCTTAATTCAACACACCTTACTATACAAAAACAAAGAGACACTGGATACAGAATGGACAGGGTGACAGAGTTAGTTTTCAGATACAAAGTGTAGAAACACAACAGTGATGATGAGGGCAGAATATAATGAGAGTCACTTATATAGTCATATATATTGTCAGTCACTAGAGCGCGGAATAGGTGTCAGCTTTTAGGCATAACTGTCATTTAATATATATGACTGGATGCACTATATGTGAATGGAATATAGGGTCAGTTGGGTCGATATTACTATACATTTGATATGGCGCGAGCCGCGGCATACGGATTTGTCACTTAGCCACGGCAACACCATTTCACTGATTTTGTCTCTGCTGGCTGGACTTGGTCTTTTTCGGGGTGTCACTAGTATAGACATGGCATTTCTATATATCACAATTGTCTTAAGATTCGTGCTCACTGACCCTTGATTTCTGCCCTCGTATTGATATACACTGTTCATCACTTTATATTATGTTCTCACGGTCCCATTGTCACTTTTGCTCACTTCTCTTTTGTTTACTTAGACGCAACTCAGGAGGTGCGTTGAAGTCGCCACTATGCCCCTGGTTCCTGGGCAAACAGAGGTGGCACCCGGGCATGGGAGGGGGTCCTTCTGGGGTGCCTTCCTGCGGGAGGCAGTGTACCACCCGCAGGGGGGTCACTGCCTGGGCCTGCTTCGTCAGGAGGGTGCAGGGAGGCCCTCCCGTCTAGGAGCCTCGACCTGGTAGGTGGCCCACGGGGCTGGGGCCAAACAGCTTCAGTAGGCGGGCCTGCTACCTCTTATTCCGGGCAGAGGGCCGTGGGAGAGTGGGGTCCGAGCGGCTCTGCTTTGGGGCCTGCTGACTGGCCCTAGGAGTCCAGGTGCTGCGATCACCTACAGAGCGGGGCACCGCCAGGAGTGGACTGCGGCGCCTCCTCGGCCGGGCGTCTGTCAGGGGCCGGTGTCGTCCAGGGGTCAGCTGCAGGACCGGGACAGGACCTCGCCACCACTCTTGGAACCGCCGCACCTCCGGGGAACCACACCTGGAGGGAGAGAGGGAAGGGCATCCCACGCAGCCGAGAGGTAGTGAGCTGGCCGCACAAGCGACCTTCTCCTCCGGGAGAACCCTAGAGACTACGAATGAAGGGAGTAATGTGGCCGCTCCTTTCCCCACACATACTGTGGCCGTTGTGGCGGTTCCGCAGTCCCTAAGGGTAGCAGCTGAAGGGTGTACTGTGGCCGCTCCTTCCCCGGTACTTACTGTGGCCATGACCGCGGTGCTGCTCCCGAAGGAGGAAGAGGCAGATGAGGGGCATACTGTGGCCGCTCCCTCCCCGATACGTACTGTGGCCGTTGTCACAGCTCTGCCTGCCCAACGGGAAGTAACTGAGGGACGTACTGTGGCCGCTCCCTCCCGTACTGTGGCCATTACAGAGGTGTTACTCCCTTAGGAGGAGGAGGCAGTGGATGAGGGACGTAATGTGTCCACTCCCTCCCCGACACGTACTGTGGCCATTGTCACGGTTCCACTCCTCCTTCCTTTGCCAGTCAGTGCACGCTCAATAGCTAATGCTCTGAGGCTGTCTCCAGATATGGCTGTAGCTGAATGGCGTAATGTGGCCGCTCCTTCCCCCACACGTACTGTGGCCGTTGTGGCGGCGCTACAGGGGAAAATAACTGAGGGGCGTACTGTGGCCGCTCCCTCCCCGGCACGTACTGTGGCCGTTACCATGGTGTTGTTTGGGACTGTATCTGGAGCAGTCCCATCCCGAACCTGGTGAGAGCTGCTCCATTCGTAAGGTCGTCTCTTATTCCTGTGTTGTTGTTGCTGGGTCAGTTGAAAGGAAGAGGGACTCAAGGTAGGGGCGCCCCGGCGCCCTTCTCACTCTGGGTCAATCTCACACTGACCTGGCCCGCCGTGGTGTCCTCCTGGAGTGGTGGTGGGGCTGCGGCTCGGCAGCGGGGTGGGGGGTGGGCGGGGTTGGGGGTCCGGTGGCAGTGGAGGTGTGTATTTTACTAAGCTTCAATAAAGATGCCAAATGTCGTTCATCCCATGTCTCAGAGTTACACCTCTTATTGCCTCCATTATTATATAAAGCAAATAACTGCTTTATTTAGATTCAAGTGAGATTGGTGACCATTACGACTAAATACAGGATGTAACGGCACGTATGACAATAGCTTACACCAATGATCTGTCATGTAATTTAGAGTATATTTTGTTCTATAAACATATACTCTATGCACCCTTAGCTCAGTACCAAGCATTGGGCTGTTTATGTGTAAAAGTTTTGTGGCTTGAAGTGTCATTGGGTGGGAGCTTCGCAGGGTGATGGGAGACGAGTATTATTAGCTTTATAATGTACTGCACATAAAAATCCCATATCCCATCAGTACAAACGAGTTTTAAGAAGAAACCTTACGTAGTTTATTGATTCTTTAACATCAAGTCATGCATTCTTGAAGTTCTTTTGCACAAATCGACTGTAATTAGGGATTAATTTCAAATTTTACTGATTGTAAGGGAGTAGAGAGGGAGGAGAGACTGGTGTGTTGTTGCCAGTTATGTAATGATTGATTCGTAGGATATTTTTACCAGCATTATCATAAATCCTACATCTCATTAAATGAAGATACGTTATTGTAAAGCGTGATTAGCGTCACTTTGTCTGGAGTAATAATATCTTTTATTACAATTTTTCTGCTGCAGATAAACGTGGCACCATGCCTTTCATCCGATGGTGACGTGAGAAGTGACGCAGGGTTGCGAATGTAACGATTTTGCAGCTGGATCTATTTTTTTGCTTCGACCTAGCGGCACTATTTAACATCTGGCTACGTGATATCTAGCTTCATTCTGGATATTTTGGCCATTTTTAAGGTGATGTTCTAGAGATTTAATCTAATTTGCTAGCGATATTTAGCAGTATTTATTTTATGCTAGGTGTTTAGGGGTCGGCTTCCCGTCCCTTGAACGCCTATACTGCAGATGGGTTCCCTTTCTAGACCGGAGCTTAGGAAACTAAGAGAGACACAGGGCACAAAAACTCAGGGCAACAACCTTACACATATATTGGTAAATGTGGAACAGGTAGATGTCACAAACAGGAATCTAGGCAATTATATAACGTGTACTGAGATTGGGAGTAGTAGTATCTCGCAGGATACTGTTGGGAAAATAGTTCAGGATAAAAGTGAATAGTACAATGTCCAGCACTTAAGTTGTTGGGCAGGGGAATCGGTCACTGTCATTTTGAGGGAAATTTACACTGTGGTTGGAATAGGCAGCTTGGCTATAGGTCTTATGTCGTGGAAGAATTTATATTACTAGAGCCTTGATGCACATTCAGTCAGGTTACTGTAATCACTGCTTGGCTTCTCTCGCCCTGTCACTGTTTCACTGTTCGTCTATACTTCCGGCACTATAGCACTGATAGAATTTGAGCTTAGTTCCCTCTAATATTTTAACACACTGCCCGATGTCTAGGTCACTGTTTCACTGTCACTGCACTTCCACTGGCAGCGTTGGCAGAGGGAGGCCGGAGAGCTCACAGCCCGGGTCCTGAATGGGGCTGAGCTCTGCCAGGGGCCTCCGTGTCCTGCGGCCATGCCAGGGGCCTCTGTGTCCTGCGGCCACGGGATCACTCATAGGGGCATCCTCTCCCATCCGGGGTTCCATGCGGCAAAGGGCCCTGCACTGTCGGGGCTGGGAACTGGGGTCTGGCCCTTGGGACTGGGGCCGAAGAGTTTCCTGAAGCACTCACTCAGGCGCCTGACAGAGGACGAGTGTCGTCTGCATTGGGTTGGGGAGAGGTCTCGCCCAGGGGTCTTGGGGGCCCATTGGCTGTGGTCTCCTGCTGTCGGGGACGCCGTCAGGGATGGGCTGAGGCATCGGCCTCCATAGGAATCCTTCAGGTCGGGTTCCTCTGGAGCCAGCTGTGTGAAGAATAACCCTGGGGATAGTACAGGGCCTCTCCACGGATCCTCGAGGCTGAGAGCCTTCCTGCTGAAGGTTGCCTCGCTGGTGGTGGGCGGTATGGTCATCTGCGCCCCCGCCGGTCAGCAGGTCTGATGGCAGAACACCCTCTCGTATTGGAGTCACAGGGGGCAAGGGGCTTTGGTGCTCCTCCCCGGCGTGGCTGCCAGCCATCGCTGAGTTCCCGTGAGCAACAAAACGAGGGCGGCTACTGGCCATCCCTTCATCGGAGGCGTGGCTACCGGCCGTCACCTGGGCCCGACTTCCTAACGGGGATGCAGGTGAAGTGCGGCTACCGGCCATTGCCTGAGCCCCATGTGAAGGACGATGTGCTGACAAGGGGCGGCTGCAGGCCATCTCCTGCTGGGGGAGGTGTGGCTACCGGCCGTCATCTGTGTCTTGTCCTCTGAGGCAACTACAGGAGGAGAGGGGACATACCCTTCTCTCCCCAGTGTGGCTACTGGCCATCGCTGGTTCCTGTAAGGGGGTATAGCAGCACCCGATGGGGAACCGGGTACTGGATGTCTCTTGCTGTGTGTTCCGGCTACAGGCCATGGCCTTTTAAGGACACAGCTACTGGCCGTCGCCGGAGCCCGGCTACAGGCCATGGCTCTTAGGGGGGAGCGGCTACTGGCCATCTCCTGCAGGGCAGAGCAGCTGCAGGCCGTCTCTGGGAATCCATCCAAGTGGCTACAGGCCGTCTCCTGAAGGTCTGAGCGGCTACTGGCCGTCCCTGGGGTGCTGCTTGGAGCTAAGGAAGTAGCTCCACCCTGATCCTGTCGAGGGTCAGCTTGCCCGCAAGGTAGTCTCTGGTTCCTGTTATGGTGATGGCGGGTGAGTTCCATGTCATAGGGGTGTCCGGCCCAGGCGGACTTATGTCTCTGTCGCCCGGGGTCGGGTGGTGCTTTTTCTGCCCCTCCATAGGCTCCTCCTGGGAGTATTGTGATGCCCTTGGTGACTATTCCCGGCAAATTTACCACCATCGTTGGGGAAAGTCATGTCCCCGTGACTGGAGGTGATAGACTTTGGTTTTGTCGGTGTGGTGCACTGGTTGGAGGTGTTGGAGAAGGGCGTTCCATGCTGTGGTGGCCGGGTTTTCGTCCATTTGGGTGTCACAGGTGATGAAGAGGCTGGACGAGTCGTTGGTGGTGCGAAGGAGTTGCAGGAGGTGGAGGGGGCCACGGACATGATGTTTGTGTCTGAAGGGCGGAGCCCATGTAGCTCGTCAGATTCTCATGTTGGTAGGTCTTGTCTTGTAGAGGGCTGTGCTGAATGCTGAAGATTACTGGGGAGCGTGGGGTTTTATGATGGGGCAATGTGGCATGGTGTCTCTGGGGAGTGATGGTAGCCGGGATTTGTGCTTGGTGTAGCATGAGTGTGATGGAGTTCGTATTAGGAGAAGGAGTGTGATTTTGTGGTTAGGTGGGTGGTGTAGGGGTGGGGATGTATCGTGTGAGTAGGCATGAAAGGCAGCCGGAGCATGTGATGGTAGTTTTTAGGGTGAGTATGGGCAGTGAGTTGGGTGCGTGTGGGTGGTGTGTTGGAGTCGAGTGTGGTGGGGAGGTTGGTGGGGTGCTTGGGGGTGGAGGTGCGGCAACAGGGCTGGGGGTGGTGATGGGAAGTAGGTGGGTTGAAATGTGGGCAGGAAGAGGAGAGGTTGGTGCGTGGATGGGACATGTGGTGGAGGTGTAGGGGACGGGGAAGTTGGCAGGGTGCATTGGGATGGATGTGCAGTGATAGGGCTGGGGGTGGTGATGGACGGTGGGTAGGGTGAAGTCTGGGCGGGTGCAAGAGAGGTTTGTGCATGGGCAGGATATGTGGTGGTGGGTGTGGGGGATGGGGGGGACGGTGAGGAAGGGGTGGGGGAAAGGTCATAAGTTTGCAAAGTTGGCGAGTCTTCAGGTGAGGTGTGATGCGGCGTGACAGGGGGAGTGCTGGGAGAGGATGGGGAGGGGGAGACGGAGAGAGAAGGTAAGGGGGATATGTAGCAGTCATAGTAGGTGGGGGGGGGAATTTGGTGGGTGGTGTGGGGTGAGGGGTGGGGATTGGAGAAGTGGAGGCACGGAATGGGCGCACATGGCGATTCCTGAGTGTGTGTATGGCGTGTTGTGATAATCAACCGTCACTTGGTAGGGGTTGGGGACGTTGGTGATGGTGTAGGGTCCTGTGAAGTGAGGTGCAAGCTTGTGGGGTGTAGGGAGCTGCGCTATCATGACGGTGTCACCCGGCTTGTGTGGGTTGGAGGCAGTGTCAGGTTGGAGGTCTAGGTTACTATGTAGGTGTGAAAGCTGCCTTTTCAGATGGTGAAGGAGGTCAGAGGTGAGGGAGGTGGCAGGGGGGTTGTAGGTGTTGCCGCAATGGTAGGAGGAGAGGTGCTTTCCAAACACACGTTCGTGAGGTGAGATGCTGTCCTCTCATGGGCAAGAGTTTATGCCCCATTGACGATCTTGACGTGTGCAGGCCAGTCATCGTTCTTTGTTTCTTCTTTCCGGGTGTGGAGCTGGTTCATTAAGTTATTCTTTTTATGTGAGGAAGAAGGAACCAAAGGCCATTGGCTTGCAATTATTGTTCCTTCCAAGAGAAAAACAAAATACAAGAGAGAGTCAAATTCAAGATCCGATCATTTCGAGATGCCTGGACACACTGCATTTGAAAGACTGGAGATCATAGGAAGCAGGAAATACAGACAGAGGGAGACAGTTCCAGAGTTGACCTATTGCATACATGAAGGACTGGAAGTAACGGTTAACTCTTGCATTAGAGAGCTGGACAGAAAAGGGATGAGAGTTTGCTGCTAGACGGGTGCTACCTGCCCGTCGTAGAGGTGGAGGAATGCATGCAGACAGTTCAGGGGAGCAATGACCATTGAAGTAGTAACAGAAAGGAGATAAAGATGCAACAGTGCGGCGAAGAGACAGAGGTTGAAGGAAGTCAATAAGAGGAAGAGAGTTAATGAGACAAAAAGCCTTTGACTCCACCCTATTGAGAAGAGCTGTATGTGGGGAGCCTCCCCACACATAAGAGTTGTACTCCACACAGGGGCAGATAAAACCCCTGTATAGAGTCAACAATTGTGCAGGGGTAAAGAAGGAACGGAGTCGGTTTTGCACACCTAAGCTCTTGGAAGCAGATTTTACAAGAGATGTAATATGATCTTTCTATGCTAAGTCCCAAGTGAATGAAACCCCAAGCATGTTCAACGATGATGCAGGATTAAGCTGAATATTATTAAACATTAGTGGGTAAACCAGTTCTGCTGTCGGGCCCTGCTGCGGATGTCACTGATTGCATTTCGCAGTTGACCCTTGTGCGGTGTGGTGCGGTGAGGATCTGTCCGTTCTCCCCTTTGGGGCTAAGATGCAAATGAATGTGTTTGAATGGATGAGTAAATGGGAAGTGTGTCGTCCTGTCTCGGCTACCTCCCTTTCCTTGGGGGAAGCAGCCTTGGTCTATCTATCTATCTATATACCTAGGCTGCTTCCCCCAAGGAAAGGGAGGTAGCCGAGACAGGACGACTCACTCTCCATTTACTCATCCATTCAAACACATTCATTAGCATCTTAGCCCCAAAGGGAGAACGGACAGATCCTCACCGCATCACACCGCACAAGGGTCAACTGCGCAATGCAAGCAGTGACATCCACAGCAGGGCCCGACAGCAGAACTGGTTTACCCTGCCAAATCATAACAGACCCATCCCCTTACCCGCACCTGACCTGACTAGCTGATCAGACCAAATGCGGGAGAATATCCCCTCAGGGCTGCGTCATCACTTATTCATTCACAATTTCTCTCCATTTATTTCTGTCACGCACAGCCACTCTTCCTTGCTCAACAGACATCCCTCTCGCATCCAGCGCTCTCTTCACACTGTCCATCCATCCTATTCGTGGTCTTCCTCTCAGTCTTACACCTCTCACATCAGATCTAGTTATCTTTTTCACCAATCGCTCATTATCCATTCTCTCCATATGCCCAAACCATTGCAACACCCTCTGCTCAACTCTACCAGCCATCTCCCGAACAACTCCAGTTCTCCTTCGCACTTCATCATTTCGCACTCGATCCATACGCGTCACTCCACACATACTCCTCAGACATCTCATCTCCATTACATTCAAACTTTTCCTCTCTGCTACACCCATATTCCATGTTTCAGCCCCATATAACGCAGTCGGTACCACAACACCCTCATACAGCCTTCTCTTTACATCCATTCTAAGCGAACGACATTTAAACACTTTTTTCATTCCTCCCAGCACCTTTCCTACTTCATTAATTCTAAACTTCACTTCTGCATCTATTCTTCCATCCACAGCAACATGTGACCCTAGATATTTAAAACAATCTACCTCCTCAAGCAACTCACCATTCAAAACTATATTCATCCCCCTACCATCTATCAACCTCGTACACTTCATCACTTTACTCTTATTCTCATTTACTTTCAATTTCCTCCTTTCACACACCCTTCCAAACTCCTCTACCAACTGTCTCAATTTCTTCTCTGAATCAGTCACCAATGCAGTATCATCTGCAAACAGCAGTTGCTTCAGATTCCACTCTCCTCCATCAACATTTACCAGACTCAGACCACCTAAAACTCTTGCATTCACCTCCCTTACAACACCATCCATGTAAATATTAAACAACCAAGGCGACATCACACATCCCTGTCGCAGCCCCACTCTCACGGGAAACCAATCACTCACAGCATTTCCCACTCTTACACACGCTACCTCCCTTTCCTTGGGGGAAGCAGCCTTGGTATATAGATAGATAGATTAGTGGGTATACCTGTGGAAGACTTTGACAGGTTGATAGGTGTAAAAACTGAGTCTTTGATGCATTAAAAACAACCAGATTATTTTTACCCCAGTCAGAGATACGAGCCAAGTCAGATATTAGGTGTGCCAAAGCCTCATTCTTTGTTTATTGAAGTAACTGCTGAGATGGGCGTTGCAGGATCCAAATGGAAAGATGAAGGGTGGAGTCATCAGCGTATGAGTGGACAGGATTAGATGTACACCTTAGAAGGTCATTGATGAATAAAAGGAAGAGAGTTGGTGATAGGACAGAGCCCTGAGGAACACCACTGTTGACAGATCGAGGAGAAGAACGATGGCCGTCTACAACAGCGGCTATAGAATGACCAGAAAGGAAGCTAGAGATGAAGGCACAGATAGTAGGATTGAAACCGTAAGAGGGCAGTTTGGAAATTAAAGATTTATGCCAGACTCGATCGAAAACCTTTAAGATATCAAGTGCAATGGCAAAGCTTTAACCAAAGTCCCGAAAGGAGGATGACCAGGAGTCTGAAAGGTAGGTGAGAAGATCGCCAGTGGAGCGTCCCTGACGGAACCCATACTGACGATCAGAAAGAAGGTTGTGACAGGAAAGATGCTTTAAAATTTTTCTATTAAGAATTGACTCAAAAACTTTTGAGATACAGGATGTTAAAGCAATTGGACGATAGTTAGAGGATTGGGAATGGTCACCCTTCTTTGGGACTGGCTGAATGAGAGCAAACTTCCAGCAAGAAGGAAAGGTACAAGTTGACAGACAAAGACAAAAGAGTTTACCTAGGAATGGTGTAAGCGCAGAAGCATAGTTTTTGAGAACAACAGGAGGAACTACATCAGGCCCATATATGGCAGAAAATACATCGGCTGAAGAAATTTTAATGTCTGCCATGAGGAAGTCAGAGGGGGGGGAAGTGATGGAGGAACAGCACCGGAATCATGTAATGTGGAAGAGGAGGAGAAAGTCTGAGCAAAGAGATCTGCTTTATCAGTAGAAGAAATAGTTACAGAGCCATCAGAGTAGAAAAGAGGAGGCAAGGATGATGAGGTAACGTTGTTAGAAAGGTTTTTGGCAAGGTGCCAGAATGAGCGGGAAGAAGTCGAGTTGGAGGGTTGAGAGCATTTAGTACAGATGAGATTATTTTTGGCAGAGAGAAGAACAGACTCAGCACAATTCTGGCAGAAACGTATAAAAGATGTGATTCAGGGATGGGTTGGCTTCAGTATCTTTTATAGGCCCTCTCCTTGTTGCACACAGCATTAGAACAAGGCTTCGTTTGCAGATGGCATTTCATTGTGGCCACTAGGGGGATGAGTGGGAGATATGATACCCGAAGATTTGAACTAACTCCTGTCAGATTTTACTGGTGAACTCTGGGGCATTGTCAGAGTGGATAGCCTGTGGGATGCCAAAATACAGAAAAACATGGTGAACCAATGCGTCGGCAACTGCAACAGCATGGGCAGGCAACGATGAATTTAGAGTACGTATCGACGAAAGTGATGACGTAACGATAGCCTGATTTTGATGGCAGGGGCCCCACTATATCGATTGATAGTAACTGCCAGGGCTTGTGGGCAATATGTGGCCTGACGGGCTGGCAATGTGGGTGATGTCTTTCCCTAAAGCCACACCTAGCAGGATTTTTATAATGCCCTTGGCTAGGGTGGTTGGGTTAGGGGTCCAGTATGCATCATTGAAAACCTGCAGGAGTTTCTTCACGTTTAGGTGGATCCCGTTGTGGATGTGTAGGTGTTGGACGGCATCGAGGGTGGTGTCAGGGGCGAGGATGATATGCCCCGATGGGGTGAACAGGTGGTCGCCTGGGTGATGTAATTTTTGGAAAAGATGCTGGGGGATCCAGGGGGGTCATTCTTTGTGTTGCCAGTGTTGGAGGAGATCGGTCTCGGGCTGTACGGCGTTGATGGGGAGCCGAGAGAGAGTGTCCACATTCACGTGGAGTTTGCCAGGCAGTAGGAGATATCATAGTTTAACTCCTCCAGTGTTTCACGCCATCTGATGTGCTGGGCATTGTGCATGTCAGACTGCCGCAGCCATTCAAGGGACTGGTGGTCGGTAATGATGGTAACTTGCATCCCCAACAGGTATGCCCAGATGGGTTCTATTGCCCAGACAATGCCTAGGCATTCCCTCTTTGTGGCGACATAGTATTTTTTTTCGCCTGATTGAGGGTGCGGCTGGCACAGGCAATGATGTGTTCATGGCCCTCTTGGACTTGGGCTAGCACAGCACCTTTTGCTATCAGGGAGATGTCAGTGTAGAGACGGAATGGGAGGGAGTAGTCAGGGAAGGCCACGATTGGGGCGGAGATGAGCTTGTCCTTAAGTTGTTGGAAGGCGGTTCATCTTTCATCTGTCCAGATAAAAGATTCTCCCTTCTGGGTAAGATCATGGAGTGGCTTGGCAATGTGGGCTAACCCCTTCACAAGGTGCTGGTAATAGGAGGTCAGGGCGAGGAAGGCCCGGACTCCGTGGACGTTTTGTGGCAGGGGGATGTCTGTGATGGTGCAGAGCTTGTCTGGATCGGGGGATGTGCCGTCCTGGGAGATGATGTGCCCCCAAAAGGAGACGGTTCTGGTGGTTAGGACGCACTTGGAGGGCCGGAGTTTGAGGCCGGCCTGTCGGATGCAGGAAAAGCCTTTTCGGAGGCACAGGAGGTGGTTGGCCCAGATCCTGCTGAACACAATAACGTCATCTAAGTAGGCCAAAGAGATCTCCTAGTACTTTCTTCTGCTGGCAGAGAAAGCGGTTTTGCCTCTGTTTTCCGGTCGCACTGGTACCTGCCAGTGCCCTGAATGACTGGAGATCAAGGGTGGAGAACCAGGAGGCACTGTATAGGGAATTGAGGGAGTCGTCTATCCTGGGGAGTGGGGTGGCGTCCTTGATGGTCACATCGTTGAGCCAGCGATAATCAGTGCAGAACCTCATGGTGCCATCCTTCTTCTTCACTAATATATCGCGGGAGGGCCAGGAGCTGGTGGAAGGGGAAACGACTCTGATCTCGATCATTTCCTGAACCTGGCAGTCTTCTTCCTCCAGTTGCTTGGGATTTTTCCACTGGGATGGCTGGTGGATCGGCGGACCCGTTGTGTGGATCTCGTGAGCGAGGCAGGGTTTTTTTGGATCAGGGCATGCAAGTGCACACTGGTCTGGAGGGTGGGGGGGTCAGTGGACTTCCAGAACTGGAGCTGTCTTTTATGGCAATCGATGGTGGCTTTCATTTTCTGTAGCAGGTTCAGTCCCAGGTATCCATCATAGTTATGGCAGGTGGAGTCGAATATGATGAATTTATGTTGTGTCAATGCCGGTTGGTGGGTGTCAACATGTAGGGCCCGAGTTTCCCCGTGGATAGGCGGGGGGCCATCCCCCACATCCACAAGGTGAGTTGACATCGAGAAAAGCGGGCCAAAGGTCGACTTGTGACGGGAGTAGAAATGACTGTACAAGCAGGATCTGGCCGCTCCTGTGTTGACCACAAGTCTGGCTTTCACCACGTTCAGCCTCATCTTGTAGACTGGGGGGCGATATTTGGGGGAAGTGGCCCTGGCCACCGTGGGAAGGTGCGGGGGTGGTCCTAAAAGTCCAACTGTTGTGGACCGTCTTCTTCTTCCTCTTGTTACATCTTCCCGGGTTCAGCTTCCTCCACAGGTGCAGGTTCGTCTTCTGGCTCCTCGTTTCCAGGGAGGAGACTTTATGTTGGCCTGGGGTGGTTGGTCTGTACCTAGCAGCCTTTAGTTGGTCCCTGATGACGTGGAGTGGGCACCTGGAGCTGCATGCAGAGAACTCCCAGGGATTAATCAGGATAAGGTTAGAGTTCTCCTAATGGCTGGGGTGTCTGTGGGTGTGGTGCGCCCTTGGCAAGCTGGGTGTCGGGGTGAAGCTGGTGTGCGGCATAGGCAGACGTGGCTTGACTGGTGGTGCAGGTTTGTTTGTGAAGAACTTATTCAGCAAGTTGATTTGTTGAGGGGTAGGGTGGGAGGTCAGAAGGCGTCGTATGAGTTGGATGTCTCTGTCTAGGTTTCCCATCAGGTCGTGGATCGTGAAGTGCTCCTTGACCATGCTGGGGAGGACTCTGAGGAGGGTGCTGAAGGAATGTTGCTCCTAGGTTTCATCATCCACCTCCGGGTAGGCAACAGTAACCAGGCGCCTGGCCTGGATCAAGGTATCATCCACGTTGCCATCATATGTCAGGCTATCCAACTGCAATAGTGTCACCACATTTCCTAGTGAGGGTGTGATGGCTTGGATCATGAGCTTCATGAAGTTTTGCCATGTGAGCCCAGGGACGATTTTTGGTGTAATATTTGCTGCCACTTTACCCAGTAGTGGAAGTGTAACTGCTATTTTCTGTTTGTTGTCCTTCAACGCGATATCTAGTAATGGTTTAATAATTGCTAGATAGGTGTGGGCGTCTTGTTGTTCCGGGTCGAATTTAGGCAATTGTACATGAGGTTTGGTTGCCATTTTGCTGGTATTCCCTGAATGTCTCTCTCGTATGCCCGGGTCAAGAACCACTGCTGTCCACAAGTGTTATGCTAGGTGTTCAGGGGTCAGCTTCCCATCCCTTGAATGCCTATTCTGCGGCTGGGTTCCTTTTCTAGACCAGAGCTTAGGAAGCTAAGAGAGACACAGGGCACAAAAACTCAGGGCAACAACCTTACACGTATATTGGTAAATGTGGAACAGGTAGATGTCTCAAACAGGAATCTAGGCAATTATATAACATGTACTGAGATCGGGAGTAGTAGTACCTCGCAGGATACTGTTGGGACAATAGTTCAGGATAAAAGTGAATAGTACAATGAACAGCACTTAAGGTGTTGGGCAGGGGTATTGGTCACTGTCACTTTGAGGGAAATTTACACTGTGGTTGGAATAGGCAGCTTGGCTATAGGTCTTATGTCACGGAAGAATTTATATTACTAGAGCCGAGATACACATTCACTCTGGTCACTGTAATCACTGCTCAGCTTCTCTCGCCCTGTCACTGTTTCACTGTTCGTCTATACTTCCGGCACTATAGCACTGATAGAATTTGGGCTTAGTTTCCCTCTAATACTTTAACACACTGCCTGATGTGTAGGTCACTGTTTCACTGTCACTGCACTTCCACTGTCACTCACTGTCGGGACTGAGTACGGTGGGAGAGTTGGCAGAGGGCGGCAGGAGAGCTCACAGGCTGGCTCCTGAAGGAGGCTGAGCTCTGCCAGGGCCTCCGTATCCTGCGGCCACGGGATCACTCGTAGGGGTATCCTTTCTCATCCTGGACTGCATGTGGTGAAGGGCCCTGCACTGTTGGGGCTGGGAACTGGGGTCTGGCCCTCGAGACTGGGACCGAAGAGTTTCCTGAAGCTCTCACTCAGGCGCCTGATGGAGGAGGAGTGTCGTCTGCGTCGGGATGGGGAGAGGTCTCGCCCAGGGGTCCTGGGGGTGGCCTCTGGGGCCCATCAGCTGCGGTCTCCCGCTGTCAGGGACGCCTTCATGAGTGGGCTGAGGTGTCGGCCTCCATAGGAGTCCATCAGGTTGGGTCCCTCTGGAGCCGGCTGTGCAGAGAATAACCCTGGGGATAATACAGGGCCTCTCCACGGATCCTCAAAGCTGAGGCCTTCCTCCTGAAGCTTGCCCCACTGGTGGTGAGCAGTAGGGTCGTCTACACCCCCGCCGGTCAGCAGGTCTGATGGCAAAATGCCCTCTTGTAGTGGAGTAACAGGGGGCAAGGGGCTTTGGTGCTCCTCCCCAGCGCGGCTGCCAGCCATCGCTGGGTTCCCATGGTCAATGAAACTAGGGCGGCTACTGGCCGTCCCTTCATCATAGGCAAGGCTACTGGCCATTGCCTGGGCCCGTCTTCCTGACGGGGATGCAGGCGAAGTGAGACTACCGGCTGCGACTTGCCTGTCGGCATGGCTACCGGCCATCGCCTGAGCCCTGTGTGGAAGACAATGTGCCGACAAGGACCGGCTTCAGGCCATCTCCTGCTGGCAGGTGTGGCTACCAGTCGTTCCCTGTGTCTTGTCCTCTGAGGCAGCTACAGGAGGAGAGGGGACGTACCTTCTCTCCCCAGTGTGGCTACTGGCCATTGCTGGTTCCTGTAGGGGGGTATAGCAACACCTGACGGTCAGCTACTGGCCGTCTCCTGCCGTGTGGCCCGACTACAGGCCGTGGCCTTTTAAGGGCATGGCTACCAGCCATCACCGGAGCCTGGCTACAGGCCATGGCTCTTAATGGGGAGTGGCTACTGGCCGTTTCCTACAGGCCAGAGTGGCTGCAAGCCATCTCTGGGAAGCCTTCTGAGTGGCTACCAGCCATCTCCTGAAGGTATGAGCGGCTACTGGCCATCTCACAAAGGGCGCGGCTACTGGACGTCGCTGGGGTGCTGCTTGGAGCTAAGAAAGTAGCTCCACCCCAATCCTGTCGAGGGTCAGCTCGCCCTCAAGGAAGTTTCCATTTCCTGCTATGGTGGCGGTGGGCGAGTTCCAGGGCATAGGGGCACACGGCCTGGGCTTATGTCCCTGTCGCCCGGAGTCGGGTCGCGCTCTGTCTGCCCCTCTGTAGGCTCCTCCTGGGGGTGTTGTGATGCCCTCTGTGACAATTCTCAGCATTTTCGTTTACTATCTATTGACATGCTAGCAAGTTTTGAGGACTAAACTAGCGAGATTGGTGATAAGGTCTTGGCATCACTGTGCCTACGGTGTCATTTGAGCAGGAAAATTTGCAGGCGAGGCACACTTCAAAGACTGTTCTCCGGGTTCAGTCGTTCACTGGGTTCAGCTTGTTCTTGAAACAGCATGCCATGTACATACAGCAATGAAGAATATGCAGATATCATCTTTTTTTATGGATTCTGCGATGGTAAAGCCAATGCCGCTGCCAGGGAATACAGGAGGAGGTGCCCAAACAGATATCCAGGTGCTCGAGTTTTCTGTAGTGTCTGTTGGTATCTTTGCGACACAGGTAGTGTCCCTGGAAATAATCTGTGGGCCGAACGCATAGACGCACAAGATAAAGAAAGACAGATAATGTATACCATGCTAAAGAGCCCTGACATAAGTACAAGAAGAGTTTCCTCATGTCACCAGATTAAAGGAATGGTGCTACGTTTACTTGTACCAGAAAAATTTTAATAAAATAATATTATTACTCCTGACTTAAAGTGACGCTGATCGCGCTTTACATGATGGGTTCTTCATTGAATAAGCTGTAGGTGTTATAATAATGCTAGCAATAATATCCTACGAACCAAACACTACATAACTGGCAACAACACACCAGCCTCTCCTCCCTCCCTACTCCCTTGTAATCCTTAAAATTTGATTTTAATCCCTAATTACAGTCTATTTGTGCAAAAAATTTGCAGGAATGCATGACTTGATGTTAGAGAATCAATAGACTACGTCAAGTTTCTTCTTAAAGCTGATATGGGATATTTATGTGCAGTACATTATAAGCTATTAATACTCGTCTCCCATCGCCCTGCGAAGCTCCCACCTGATGACACATTCAAGCCACAAAACTTTTACACATAACAGCCCAATGCTGGGTACTGGGCTAGGGGCGCAGAGAGTATATGTTTATAGAACAAAATATACTCAAAATTACATAATAGATAATTGGTGTTAGTCACACGTCGCGTTACACTCTGTATTGGATACAGTAACAAATAGGTGCGAGCATTTCGCGCTAATTTCGAAAGCAAGGGTACACTATTTACGTACATAAATCCACACAGCCATCACACTTACACACCACCAGTACACGTACACAGTATTCCTCACTCTCAACTCGCTGCTTTCGACCTTCAGTTCTTTTTTTTCCTCTCCCATTCGCCCACTTATTATTAACCTTTAATTATTCTGAGTACGACTACTAAGCTCCAAAACAGTGTCATGGTAACAACATTCATCACACAGAATAAATTAGAACAATGACCGAAATCCTCAATAAAAGTCATGCTAATGTTTCTTCCGTCCATATCCGATATCCCGATTTCGACAGTAAATATTGGTATCGGTTCTGTATCGGAAAAAATGCAAATATCGGCGATATAACGTTTCGGCGAATTTTATCGGTTACAGCACTACTGGTGGTAGCAAAAATGAGAGAGAGAGAGAGAGAGAGAGAGAGAGAGAGAGAGAGAGAGAGAGAGAGAAATACTACTGTCCTTTTTTTTTTTTTTTTTAATGCGTCCGACTTTACGCATAGGCTTCACAGCCTGCTCCCAAGGCCCAGTAGTCCTCCTGCATACCATACACCTCTTCTACATGTCACTACTTCGGCGCTAACACTCACCGTCCATACTGAATACATGGTAAGGCTGTCTCATATAGGACTGGTGTATTATTTTTACATGTCGGCGGGTCCTCTGGCAGATCAGTAAAGTCTGCTTTAATGAATTTCAAATCCTTGAACTGTTCCCTGCCCCAGCGCGGATTTGAACCTGGGTCCGCTGGGACTGCAAGCCACCTCTACCGACTGAGCCACTGCCTTCCCGTTTCATCGATTTACTGTTGTACTCAGTCGAAGAAAACCATAATCTACCATCTCAACTTTCTTTGCCCATCTTCAGTTATTAAATACCTAGCAAGAAGTCACCATCGCCTTTATCATACCTAACTGCTCCCATCTCTCTAAGACTGACCTAAAAGCTCATCATTATCTTCATCATTATATTCAGCGTCTCCCATATCTCATCTTTAACGGCTGAAAATGCTGCGTAGTTTAACTGGACATCATGATCATGATCATCATCATCATCATCATCATCATCATTGCATTGATCACCACCCTACTTCTCTCGCCATTCCCTTTCACCAATAATTCACTACATCAGAGGTGGGGAACCTTTCTCCTATTAAGGGCCATTAGGATTTTTTAACATCATTCGCGGGCCATCCAAAAATATCAACTTAAAATCAACTGTAGCCCAGTACAATATATATATATATATATATATACATACATATATATATATATATATATATATATATATATATATATATATATATATATATATATATATATATATATATATATATAATGTTATATAGCCTATGATTTCATCATCCTTTGTATAATTCTAAAGTACAGTATGCTGCATGTTTGATCACGATTCACCTCGTGGCTTCCATAGTGACCAGGCTTCGGTGTTCTACCTCACTCCCCCCTTCTCCCCCTTATAGTAGAGTAAGTCGTTCTTTCTGTTGTTCAGAGCAGGAGTGTCAACGCTTTGTCCCCTATGGCTTCAATTGCGCGTCCTTCTTACAAGTTGTATCAAGCTCTGCCGGCCCCTATAGAATGAGCTCAGTCTCTGCATTAATTGCCACTTAGATCTACTCCTCATTTTGTTCACATCTCTGTCCTCCCCTGTATAGTGTATTATTATTGTGAGTGCTCAGGAAGTCTTCAGCTATCTAGCTGCTGTATAATTTGAGTATAAGTGTTCTTACCATTTTTGTTGTACTGTATGGCCTAAGGCGTTAATTCGTAGGCCTGGTATGGTTTTTGTGATTCATGTAGAGTTTTTAATGTCAGCCATTATTAATAATATTTTGTATCTGTAATAATATATCTTGCTTTAACTGAGCATTATCCGGTTTTCTCATTTATCAGGGCTGACTTAGATAAATTTGCTCTTGGTAAATTCATGTTAATAGAGGCTGTTGCAGTTAACCGTATATGTAACCTGTTTTGCCATTACATTATCCTTATGAGTCCTGAATGTTTAGTTGTTAGTTTGAGCATTAAACTTTAACTTGTAATTTTACCTAACTCTTTTGTTTTGAACCTGGAACTTTGCGGGACAGTAGTGATTTTAGTATTCTGACTTGAAGTGTTCATTATCTCTCTCTGTTCCGTAACATAAATTTGGCGACCTCTTATCAGGATATTCAGGATATTATCATAAGGATGTTGCTTGATATTTTGTGACTGTGATTTATTCATGATGTCTACTATTACTACTCTTGATGAAGCTAAAGATTTTTTGTCAAATGTGGAAACAGTGTGTGATGTAGAAAACAGAGCAAAGAATGAATTTAAGCTTGTTGCTCAACAATTGGGAATTGCTGTTTGCTCTCATCATTCTAAAGATCAAATTGTTGACATGATTAATAAAAGCTTGTTTAATATAACTCCTCCAGATGAGCAAACACAGATTGAAATAGCTAAGTTACAGCTAGCCCTGCAGGAGGCTCGTGCTAAGGAGGCTGAGTTTCAGGCACGTGCTAAGGAGGCTGAGTGTCAGGCTCGTATTCAGAAGGCACAAGCACAGGCTGAGTCTCAGGCTCGTATTCAGGAGGCACAAATTGAACTTGCTAGGATTCAGGCAGACCATGAGTCTCGCATGAAACAAGGTGGAACTGGATCATCTAGCTCTAATGATTTTGATGTGGCTAAAAATGTTAAATTTGTCCCTCCTTTTAATGAATCTGATTTAACAAAGTATTTTCAGTTGTTTGAGAGGGTAGCTACAGGTTTTAATTGGCCCAAAAAGTATTGGCTAGTACTCCTTCAAACTGTTCTCACCGGTAAAGCTCAAGTAACTTATGGATCTTTGCCTCAGGATCAATCTGATAATTACGATGTAGTTAAGAGCTTGATTCTTAAGGCCTATGAGCTTGTTCCTGAAGCCTATTGATTAAAATTTCGGACAACTTATAAGCAAGATAAGCAATCCCATGCTGAGTATGCAAAAATCAAAGAAGATCTGTTAGAACAGTGGTTAAATTCTAAGAATGTAAATTCTGATTTTGATAAATTTAAGCAGATGATTTTGCTGGAGGACTTCAAAATGTGTATTAATAAAGATGTAAGCCTATATCTTGATGAGAAAAGAATAGATAATTTGTCTGATGTTGCAGTTTTAGCTGATGAATATGTTCTCACTCACAACAAATATTCTAAAGAAAAAAGGAAAGCTGAGAGTAAGTACGTTGCCTCTACTCAGAGTACAGGTAACAGGAAAGAGAATAAAGATGATGTTTCTCAGGAAGTAAATACCAGCTCCACCTTTAGATTTCAGAAAAGTAAATGTACTTATTGTAGTAAGCTTGGTCATACTACGGAGAAATGTTTCAGGAGACAGCGTGATGTGAACAAAAAGGAGTCTTTAAATATTCAGTCAATTGGTCTAGTGTCCACCCTTGAGAGTTCCCAGAATTCTTTAACTGCGTTAACTGAATCTGCTTGAGGGGTAAATTAAATTCTCATGATGAAGCTCCTTTTTTGAGCAGTAACGTGGGTGACACTCTCCAGAGTTCATGTGCTAATTTCCTGTCTGATGGTTTTGTCAGTCCTCTGGACAGTAATGACAGGAAATCAGTTAAAATATATCGTGACACAGGTGCTTGCCAATCCCTTATGCTGACCAGTGTTCTAGGCTCTAATGTTAATTCCTCTGATGAAACTGTAATCTTACAAGGTGTAGGGAATAATTACTTCTCCGTCCCTCTGTATGGATCAATGACAATGGTACCATTATCTAACTTTTCAGTTGACACAAGTGAAATACCTGAGGTAACACTAGGCGAAGTAAAGATTTCTCTTAAAAGCATGTAAAGACGGAAGGTCCCTGGAAAAGATGAAAAAATAGCAGATTTAATGTCGGATGCAGAAGTACAAAACAGGCTCGCCCATTTATTTACTCAGTGTATAACGAAGAAGAAAATGTCAAAATCATGGTGTAATGCATCAGACATTTTGCTTTACAGAAAAGGCAACTCAGAAAATCTTAGTAACTTTTTTTATATATATGGAAGAAAGAAAGATAAAAAACCTGTAAGGCTGTTCCCTCCAAGAAAAAAATAATAATAATAATGAAGAGCCAAATTCAAGGTCTGTTCATTTCGAGACGCCTGGACGCACTGCATTTGTAAGACTGAAGGTCATAGGAAGTAAGAAATACAGGCAGAGGTGGACAGTTCCAGAGTTGACCAATTGCATACAAGAAGGACTGGGTGTAACGGTTAACTATCGCATGAGGACTGAAAAAGAATGAGTTTGTTGCTAGAAGGGTGCTACACGCCTGCCGTGGTGGTGGAGGGATGCAAGATGACACTTTAGAGAAGCAGTGACCATTGAAGATGCGATCATAAAGCAATAAAGATGCAACAGTGCAGCGAAGAGACAGAGGTTGAAGGGAGCCGGTAAGAGGGGGAAAGTTACTGAGACGAAAAGCCTTTGACTCCACTTTGTTGAGAAGAGCTGTATGTGGGGAACTTCCTCACACATGAGAGTTGCACTCTTCACAGTTGCGAAAAAAAAAAACGTGTATCAAGTCAACAACTGTGCACGGATAAAGAAGGCACTGAGTCGGCTTAGCACACCTAATCTCTTGGAAACAAATTTTACAAGTGAGGTAATATGAATTTGCCAAGATAAATCCAGTGAAACTCCAAGAATGTTTAAAGATGATGCAGGATCTGGTTGGATACTGTTAAAAGTTAGAGGATACTCCGGAGGAAGATTTTGATGAGTTAAAAGATGTTAGAAAGGAGTTTCTGAAGCATTAAAAACAACCAGATTACTTTTGCCCCAATCAGAGATATAAGCCAAGTTAGACATTAGGTATGCCTATAGTTTATTACCAGTTATTTACAAATTCTTCAATAAAATCTTTTCAAGAATAACAACACATGTGGAAGAAAGCCAACCTCGTGAACAAGCAGGATCCCGAAGCGGGCATTTGACTAATGATAATCTACACACAATGAATCATCTAATTCAGAAAACTACAAAATATAATAAACCACTGCGCTTAGATTTCGTTGATTATGAAAAGGTTTTTGACTAAGTGTATCACATAGCAATTGCAAATTCATTGCGGAAACAAAGAATCAATGAGAACAATGTAAAACTGCTCGAAAACATATATAAAGAGGGAACTGCTACAGTTAAATTACGTTGTCTCGGAAAAAAATAAGATTGAGAAGGGTTACGACAGTGAGATACAATTTCACCAAAATTATTTACAGTATACCAAGAAAGTATTTTCAGAAAGCTAAACTGGGAGAACAAAGGAGTTAACAGACGGAAAAAAGTTAAATCATTTAAGACTTGCAGGTGACATTGTCCTGATCTCAGAAACAGCAGAGACATTACAAGAAATGTTAAGTGTGCGAAATTATGAAAGTCTCAAAGTAGGGCTAAAGATGAACCGGAGTATAACTGATGTTTAATCCATGCACACTATATAGCGTCATCATGATGATCGAAGAAATTCTTGAAAAAGTCGAGGAGTACAAATACTTCTGGCAAATACTAAAACTAACGAAAGCCATGACAGCTAAGGAAAAGGACATATTACAATTGGATGGAAAGCTTTCGGTAAACAAAGACACATCACGAAGAGAAGCTTGCCAATATGTACGAACAGAAAAGTATATGGCAAATGTATGAATCCAGCTATGACGTACGGTTGTGAAACATGGACACTTACAAAACCAATGGAAAAACAGCTAATCCGTTCTCAAAGAGCAATGGAAAGGTCAGTGTTAGAAATATCTTTAAGAGACAGGAAAAGGTCAACTTGGGTGAGAGAGAGGGTTATTAGAGAAAAGAAATGGACGTGGGCAGGTCATGTAGCAAGAAAACGGGATAACCGATGGAGCAAAAGGCAAATTGACTTGACTCCTAGAAATTTTAAGCGTAGCAGAAAAAGGCCAGACAGGAGCTGGAGAGAGAGAGAGAGAGAGAGAGAGAGAGAGAGAGAGAGAGAGAGAGAGAGAGAGAAGTTTGTAGGCAAAACGTGGGAGAGATTGGCTCAGTCAAGGAATTCGTGGAAAAAGATGGGGGAGGCGTGGTTTAGCAGTGGACTTGCAATGGCTGATGATGATATTTATCCATCCATCTCTCTCTCTCTCTCTCTCTCTCTCTCTCTCTCTCTCTCTCGACATTATATATATATATATATATATATATATATATATATATATATATATATATATATATATATATATATATATATACCGGTGTATATATAAACAAGGATGGGGCAAAAGTTACTTCACCGTAATGATATTATATTAACACAGTTGCAATTCAACTAAATGAAGAGTACATCAAGTAAATACATTGAAATGAAATTAAATAATAATAAAGCTCAAATGCATATGCAAGGTGAAGTATAACTGCGTTTTAATTGTAATATAAGTGTTATGATAAAGTAACTTTTGGCTCCCACTGTATATAGTTTTCACTGTATTTTTTTTTCATTATGAGATACCTATCCTAAGTTAAATTAAATCTTACAAAGGTAATTACAGTAGAATAAAATAAGAGGATGGCATCGCACTAACAGTCGAGACTGGATGTGGCTGCAGAAATTCAGCACAAAAGGCAGTTGAAACTGATAGCATGAGAAGCGATAAAATTCAAGGGATATTTATGCAGAAGAAAAAGTTACTGACAAAATTTTGTTTCAAGAGACTGGAAAGCGAAAAGATGTTATGATGCATCCAGGAATGTTCTGAACTTGAAGAGAAATGGAGAGAGTGGATTATGTAACGAATTCCTTATAGTGTAATGCTAACATTCATCCAAGAGTTATATATATATATATATATATATATATATATATATATATATATATATATATATATATATATATATATATATATATATATATATATATATATATATATATATATATATATATATATATATATATATATATATTTATATATATATATCATCAGCCGTTTGAGTATCCACTGCAGAACCGGCCTATCCTGACCGAAGTCGGGACAATACAGCCAATGTATCTCTTCCAAGTGGCTTGGGCTGTCTGGTAGAGATTGTATGTAGGGTGAGAAGTGCTTGTAAGTGTAACTGTAGTGTTGTAGTGGCTTTGGATGTGTGTGTAGTCTGTTAACCAAGTGTAATCGGCCCGCGCAAGCCGACTGGGTCCAAGCATGCTTTATAGTAAGCGACAAAATATATATATATATATATATATATATATATATATATATATATATATATATATATATATATATATATGGTGTCTTTAAGCATGAAGTTTGGTATTATACTGGTAGCAAGAGCCTCTCACTAAGCTGAAGTTAAATGTCCACCCTAGAAAGTGAAAACTTGGTCGAGCGAGAAACCTTACTAAGTTTATTTTACTTTTCGAATGATGTGCGTAGGACTATTGGAATTAAATTATTGCCGATATATCCCAGTTTTGGTGCTCAAGTTTGCTCTTTGTGGGATTTTCTTCAGGAAAATGTAATGCCATAATCTTTCTAACAATGTGTTTGATTCCCTGTAGGCATAACAGTTTCCGAAATAATACATAGTGCACAATCTGTCTCTTTTGGGCTTGTTTTTCATCAGTTTAATGGCTAAATATGAGACAGTCCACTAAAGTAAGAATTATTTCATTACTGTAATTTCTGCAGTGCCTTGCCAGAATCCGCTGTAGGTGTATTTCTCGGATACCAGCTTTGATGTTTATTTTGGAGTGTTTCCCATTTTTTCATCAGTATGAGAGAGACGACGCCGAAGTAACAGTTAATAGTTTTTCTCAAGCTTTTCAACGACGTACAGTACATAAATCTTCAGGAGCTTTACTATTCATCGAAATGGAACACTTTTCGTGTTGTGCTCGGTATACATGTCCTCACCCAACCACGTGCCTGACAGAGATATAGGTAGATTGCTTCGCACGCTCGCTCGAACACCAAACATGAAACAAACGATAAACATTGTAAAGGTATGAGATTGAAGCATATGTGCTCCACCATTACATGTTCTTATATGAGAGTATATGCTATTTGTGGCTTAATAATTTACTGGTCCTCTCAGGACTGGAATAACTGTAGCGTTATAATCCAACTAACCCCAGACGATCTTGCTCAACTGAGTGTACAGTACACTAAGCCATACGCTTGGGAGCTCATACAGTCATTTTTAATTCAACTCTCTCCTGATCGGGAACAACTTTAGTATTCTATTTCAGCTACCATGCGACGATTTTATTCAGCACAATAAGTCATAGTAGCCTGAGAGAGTAACTGTCACAACAAATGAGCTGTATACATTATGTAGGGATGGAGCAGGAAAGAAAAACACGGGTGTGAATATACAGTCTCCCTCACTAAAGTTGGCTTGTGTTAAACTGAAGGAAGTAGCTCAGGCCATTCCCGCAGCTAAAACTAAAATATTTATGTCCTGGTTGCATGAAATTAAGTGAATCTTACTCATGAGTTAAGAATGAGTCTCCATAGCTGCTAGGCAGATCAAACCTCCAATCTGCCTACAGTTGGCCATCGAATGAGCTGAAAAGGGTTACCGATTGTTTTCAGTTGAAAACAAACCGACTATAGTGCATTACTAAATATATTTAATGCTGCTACCATTACACTGCGTCTGCGTCATAAGTGGCATAAGCATTACTTTTTTTCCCTGACGCATCATATCAAATGAATCACCTATGGCCAGAGACACATACCATGCCTTTTTCAGCTTAGGAATATAAGCCAGTAAATAAGAGAGCATGAGCATTACTTTTTCCCTGACGCATCATATCAAATGAATCATCTATGGCTAGAGAAACATACCATGCCTTTTTCAGCTTAGGAATATAAGCCAGTAAACAAGAGTAACATACTGTATGGCTACGGGCACATACTTGCAGGAAACATCTTATCAACACACACACACACACACACACACACACACACACACACACACACACACACACACACACACACACACACACACACACACACACACACTGACTCTTCCATCACTCACTGACTCTTCCATCACTCACTGTACTGTCATTACAACTCTAATTGTCTCCCTGGTATTTTACACTGTCACTGTCTCTTTGAAACCCTTACCTTGATCAGTATCAGCAGTACAGTAGTGTTTAGCAATGATTGTACCATCATGAGAACTAAACACTTATCATCAATTACTTTATCTCCAGTCCTAACTTCTCTTCAATCCTCGCATTGAATCTTGGTTGGGTTGTACAATACAAAATTTTAGTGACAAGGATCATATTTAAATTTGCTGAGATTTAGCAGTCTATAAAATCGCTTGTTTTGTATCACATTTTTTTATACTTTCAAACAAGCACCAAACACTTTAGAGCCTGCCTAAAGTGAAAATTTTGTGGAAATTTCGATTACGGCCAATGACTACTGAAATAATTAACTGCTATAGTGACTTGTTTATCTTAAGAGCTGATAAGTATCCTTTACAAATGCACCTCTATTGAAATGGCGACCTGTTCACTCAAAGCAATGAACACAGACTGTTAAATATATCATGCACTACTTTCATATCACTCTCCACCTCCGGATATGATAAACGTTGGTTTCCTTGACGACACTGTGGTAGTGGAGGGAGTGAAGTCTTGAAGCCTTATTAATATTACATCTTAGTTTATTTCTACAATAAACAAGTCTCCATAGCAGAAATTTTACCCAATAGCCATGACTTTTCCTCGAAGTACCGTAACATTCATTCTAGTTTCGTTGTGATGTGTTTGTCTGCGGTATGAGTGAATATAAAAGTATAATCAAGCATTCTTATACGGAATCTAGAATCAACAAAGGTTATTAGTACGGTCCCTGGGATGGGTGTGGGGGTGGGCACTTGCATAGTGAGAGGGCAGTTGATTCCGAATGCTGGGCTGAGGGAGACACTACTCGTACCAACACTTTGTTGACACACTGAGGCTCATAATACACACTTTCAGATAAATAATATTATAATTTTGTCGTTAGCCAGAATGGAATACTAGATTTGTTTCGACCATGAGAGGGTTACTGGTGACAACATTAGCACTCTCAGGATCATATGGCGTGCTCTTACCTGAATATAATATTCTTGCTTTGGCTGAAATAGATTACTAGAGTTGTTCTAACTACAAGAAGGGTAAATGGTTATTCCAATAACATTTTTACGCTCTTATACATGTTGTCAGCATAATAAAATCTTCAAGCGTAAGCTGGAACAGAATACATCTGTTAATGATAAAAACATTAACACTGAGACACATACAACGTACTTTCAGTTAATGAAAATCGTCTAACATCAGCTGGGTTGGAATATCAGAGTTGTTCTGACCAAGAGAGAGTTACTGGTGACAGAGTTAACACTCTCAAGCCCGTATGACATCCTTTCAGCTAAATATAATCGTTTGACATTAGCTAGAATAAATATCAGAGCTGTTCTGACCATTGGAGATTGGGAATATTAGCTCAACCGAAGAGGAAATTTAGCAAGAGGAAATAATATTTCGGCTCTGATTAAACAAAAAAACCTATCTCATGTAGGAGCTGGGAGGAATAGCGAGAAATGCATGACCATGCAAACTGTGTGCCATACTTCGTTTTTTGTTTATCCATTGCATTTACCCTTCTTCCATAACATTCGCCATGCACGTTTTGTTTAGTTAATAAATTCGTCTATAAGTATCACGTAGGGCAACCTAAAGCCAGAGATGTTTCAGCGCGAGGCAAGACAATAAAGTGCTCTGGTTAGTGATATCATCGCCGTCCACAAATGTCGTCAGTGCCGTATACTACCGGCACGTATGTCGTCGCTCACGTCCAGTACGATCACACAGTGTTGTCACTCATGTTCAAAACCGATACGCAAGGGTTACCCATCCCCTCTACGAACATACAAATGATCACAAAATATTTCTCAACAAAATGGACTCCTGGGACAAAATTACAAAAAAAAAAAAAAAAAAAAAAAAAAGTGGAACGCCAGGACAAAATATAAAAGGAGACTAGTTACGTTCTTCTGGGAATCTGCCGTACTTCCAGCACTTTATCGGCGAGCTGATAACGTGACCATATGATATGTGACGATAATTTCTTAAGCTCGTGATAAGTCTAGAAAGTGTCTAGCCTCTCAGTATCATTAGGCCTACTGTTTGAAATCTATGAAATAGGATTCATGTTGAGCAGATCTACAGACGTGCCATAAATATCAGATAAAAGAAATGGGGCTAGCTTTTCCCGTTTAACCATATTGTTACGTCCCCACCCCACACTGCCGCAGGCTCCAACAGCAGTAGTTCAGTATAGGAAGGACATTGACCAGTGAGTTGTTCTTCCTATGGTCAGCCTTTAGGTGTACAGTACGCGAGATCAGCTAAGGTGTTGTAAATAAACACTGGCTTCTTAATTTCACTGTCTATAGTTTCCAATTAATTCCATTTAATGCTTCCCCACTTCACTTCACTGTTCTCACAAACACTGGAGCTATACAGACTTTGCTAACTGCAATTGCATTTAATGCTTGACAACACTTCACTATTTTCACAAGTACCGATGATGTACAACTTCAATAAACACTTCTCTGTTTGCCAACAACACTTCACAGTTTTCACAATTACCGAAATTATACAAGCTTCCCTGACATTGCACTGACACTGCACTACACTCAAACTGAATTGAAAATTGACTGAACCTGTTCTAGTCTCTTATCCATCCTTAGATAAGCTTGCATTACTCGAAAAACTTCTAGCACAAACTCGATGAGGCAACAGTTAACAGTTACCAACTAAGAGACATCAAAACATGCCAGATTTTTCTTACATTACATCACACTGTAAATTATATGGCATACAAACTTAAATTATATAATGTAACAAGCAATGACATAAATAAAACTTTATTGAGAAAAAGAGCATAAAAATTAATGCATAACTTACGAAATAACTCCGCTCACAAACAGCAGGCAAACTGGCAATCTGACACGTACCGAAACCTACGATAAACGTCGAGAAACATCGAGATGCTCCTCGACTACCTAACTGGCAAATCCCCCTTCTTAACACTACCCCTTCCCTAGTTGTTTGTCGTCCCGACAAAACTACACAGTATATACAAACATGAACCTTAATCCAAATTAAGCATCTGACTATACACAAAATAATCTTTCAACTTATCAGGTCGTCTTCTCTGCCGCTTCTGACGACGTCCTTGCTCCTCCAAATAGTCCACTCCTCCTGGAAGGTCTTGGTCCTCTTCCTGAATCACATCTTCTCTTGGGCAACTGTCACCAACCGCTTGCACTTCAACTCCGTGGTCCTTCTCAATATCCTTGGCTGCGGGAGAGCACGATTCCTTGGAGACGTCCCAGCTGTACTGTCCTGGCCCATGGTACTGCCACAGACTGTTCACGTGTACCACCTTTGGGCGAGACTTTCTGCCTCCCCAAATCCGATATATTACGTCTGATAGGCGGTCCAGCACAGTGTAAGGCCCATCCTATGGGCTCTGCAGCTTCAGTGTCTGTCCCTTCTTTCGCTGAGGATTGTATAACCAAACTTGGTCACCATCCTTGAAGCTCACCTCACTTGCCTTGGCATCACATTTGCATTTCATCACCTCTCCCGAAAACTTGAGGGCTTCTCACACTTGATGATGTACCTCAGCCAACCTTTCCTGAAGGTGCTTCGCATAGCCAGTGGTGTCTGTAGGCAACTCTTCACCAGGTAATCTTCCCATTAACAAGTCAATGGGTATGTGTAACTAGTGACCCAACATCAGTTTTGCAGGGATGTAGCCGGTAGACTCATGGGATGCAGACAGATATGCCATCAGCAAAGCAGGTAATTTCTGGTCCCATTCTGTTTGTCCATCAACGCAGTGCTTGGCCAGTTCTTCTCCCAGGGTCCAGTTGAATTTCTCTACCATCCCATCTGACTGTGGCCTTAGAGGGGTCGTCCTGGTCTTCTTGAACCCCAGTAACTTGCAGCACTCACGGAACATAGCAGACTCGAAGTTTCTACCCTGGTCTGAATGTAGCTCTTGTGGCATCCCAAAACGACAGAAAAACTGGCCAACAAACACCTGAGCAACAGTCGCAGCCTCTTGATCGGGGATAGCATAGGTTTCTGGCCACTTTGTGAAGTAGTCCATGGCAATACATATACTGTATACCAGTTTCCTCTTTCAGTGAGTGGTAGAGGTCCAGCAATGTCCACTGCGACTCTTTCCATCAGTATACTCACTTGGTACAGCTGGAGAGGGGTGTAACCACGTTTCTTGGGTCCCTTCTTGGCACAACACATATCACGGGCCCGACACCACTCTTCAGCATCCTGACACATGCCAATCCAGTAGAACTTCTGTCGCAGCCGGCTTAGAGTTTTCTTCACTACCAGGTGCCCACTAGTGATCTGGTTATGGGACTCATCCAAAATCTTAAACCTCATTTTCTTCGGAACCACCAGTTGCCAATACTTGCTGAGGCCATCAGCTGTCTCCCATTAACGCTCCAGTAGTCCATTGTTCAAATGAAGAAGGTCCCACTGACTCCAGTAACTCTTGGTTGCAGGGCTTAACCTGGAAACTTCTTTCCATGATGGTTGCACTGTACTCCACTGCAGCAACTCTATCACTGGTTGTAAATCTGCATCTGCCTTATGCATCCTCTTCAAGTCTTCATCTGATGCTGGCCCTGTCACAACGGTGCAGTGGCACTTCTTGCCAAGATTCGCATTCCTGCTACACTCCTTGCCGTCTGTTCTTTCGTCTTCTCCCACACTATTTATCCAGGTTCTCCTGCATTTCTTCAATGGTGGGGCTTCTTGGGAAAAATTGACTGGTTGTTGCCTCTTGTCACCAGCCTTCACTAATTTACCCTCATCCTTCTCAACTGGACACTCATAGCTGAAGTGTCCCACCTCACCATATGTCCAACACTCGTTTGTTGCAATCTGAGATTTCCTTGCACTGTTCCATTCGTGCTCCTTTTTCCACTTGTAACAGTCCACATTCTTGTGTCCCAGCTTCCCGCAGAACCAGCAACCTCCTCTGATCTTCTGCTGTTCTCTCTTCCACTTGTTGCAATCCACTTTCCGATGTCCTGGCTTTTCACAGTACCAGCACCTTCCTTCAAAATTTCACAGATTGTGTCCCCACCTGTGGCGAGAGGGACACAATCTGGCCGCACTATGGGATGGTACTACTACTCTGTGGCCAGGTTGTGTTAGGAAGAATACTGCCAACGTATTCCCTGCGTGTCGTAAAAGGAGACTAAAAGGGGCGGAGTGAGGGGACTAGGGACCCTCTCCTCTGTTTTTTAGTTCCTAAAAAGAGACAGGCCAGAGAAAGGGATGGGGGATGGAGTTATCCCCGTACCCTGAAGATTGGGTCTATGAATGTGCGTGGATGTAGTACGATTGAGGCTAAAAGGGAGGAGATTGGGAGAATGTTTGTGAGAAGAAAGTTGGATGTGTTAGCTTTGAGTGAAACGAAGATGAAAGGGAAGGGTGAGTCTATGTTTGGAAGTGTGAATGGAAGATTGTCAGGTATTGATAGAGGAAGGGCAAGAGAAGGTGTGGCCTTGTTGGTAAGTCCGGAAGTACAGCAGTGTGTGATTGAAAGGAAGGAGGTGTCATCGAGATTGATGTGGGTGAAAGCGAAATTTGAACGTGAGTTGTGAGTGTTTGTGAGTGCATACGGGCCTGGTAGTGAAAGGGATGAAGAAGAGAGGAAGTCTTTCTGGAATGATGTTTATGAGTGTCTGCAGTTTTGGGGCGAATGTGAATGTGGTAATGATGGGAGATCTGAATGCTAGAGTGGGAAATGTAGCAGTTGAAGTGTAGTTGGTATGCATGGCGTGCCTGGAAGAAATGAAAATGAGGAACGAATGATAGCGATGTGTGTTGAGCGAGAGATGGTGATTGGAAATACGCTGTTTGAGCAGAAAGAAATTTATAAGTATACATGGGTGAGACAGGAGGGTGGAAGGGTTGTTGATAGAGCTTTGATGGACTATGTGGTTGTGTCTAGGAATGTAATAGGAAGATTGTTGGATGTGAGAGTTCTGAGAGGGGAGGGTGGAGGTATGTCTGACCATTACCTGGTGGAGGAAAGGTTAAGAGTAGGTAAGAGATGGGTGAGAGCTAGGAGGGTTAGGTGTGGCAGGGAGGTTTTGAAAATGAGTGAGTTGGATAAAAGAGAGAAAAAGATAGAGTATCAGGAGAAATTGAAAGATGAGTGGAACGCACTGAAAGATCGGGAAAATGGCAGTGTGGAGGAGGAATGGCAGTTGTTTAAGAGTGCTGTGGTGGGGCATGCAGAAGAGGTGTGATGTGAGACGTGTGGGTGGTGGTGTAAGAAAAGGAAGCGAATGGTGGTGCGAGGAAATAAGTACGGCTGTGGCTGAGAAGAGACATGCATATGAAGTGTGGCTGCAGAGGAAGGATGAGATGTCATATGAAAGGTATAAGGAAAAGAGGAATAGGGCGAGAAGGGCTGTGGCAGCAGATGAGAGGTGGGGTAGGCGGCTGACAGAGAATTTTCAACAGAATAAGAAAATGTTTTGGAAGGAGGTGAAAAAGGTGCAAAAGGGAGAGTCTGGGAAGGAAGAACGAGTAAAAGCAGAGGATGGAAGGATGTTAATTGAGATGGATGTAGTAAGGAAGAGATGGGCAGAGTATTTTGAAAGATTGTTGAATGTAGAGGAGGAAAGGGTGGCTGAGATTGTGACGGATGGAAGGGTGCAAGGAATAAATGTGTTGCGAGAGTTGAATGATTCTTTGATCACGAAGGAGGAAGTGGAGAAGGCAGTAAAGGAGATGAAAACAGAGAAAGCTGCAGGTATGGATGGGTGTGCTGTGGGATGCCTGAAGGATGGTGGAGTGACTATTGTTGACTGGTTAGTAAGATTGCTGAATGTGTGCTTTGTGAAAGGTATGGTGCCAATTGACTGGGCAAGTGCTTGTGTGGTCCCGTTGTTTAAAGGCAAGGGTGATAAGTATGAATGTACTAGCTTTAGGGGTATAAGTCTGTTGAGTGTTGTAGGTCAGGTTTATGGTAGAGTGTTAATTATGAGAGTTAGAGAGGGTACAGAGGGAGTGATTGGTGATGAGCAATGTGGCTTTAGGAGAGGGAGGGGATGCGTGGATCAGGTGTTTGCTGTGAGACAAGTGTGTGAAAAGTATTTAGCGAAAGGCAAGGATAAGTTTTGAGCATTTATGGATTTAGAGAAAGCGTATGATAGAATTGATAGGGAGGCTTTGTGGACTGTTTTAAGATTGTATGGACTTGGTGGTAGGTTATTAAAAGGGGTGAAAAGTTTTTATGTAAATAGTAAAGCGTGTGTAAGAGTGGGAAATGCTGTGAGTGATTGGTTTCCCGTGAGAGTGGGACTGCGACAGGGATGAGTGATGTCGCCTTGGTTGTTTAATATTTACATGGATGGTGTTGTAAGGGAGGTGAATGCAAGAGTTTTAGGTGGAGGTCTGAGTCTGGTGAATGTTGATGGTGGAGAGTGGAATTTGAAGCAGCTGCTGTTTGCAGATGATACTGCACTGGTGGCTGATTCAGAGGAGAGATTGAGACAGTTGATAGAGGAGTTTGGAAGGGTGTGTGAAAGGAGGAAATTGAAAGTAAATGAGAATAAGAGTAAAGCGATGAAGTGTACGAGGTTGGTAGATGGTAGGGGGATGAATATAGTTTTGAATGGCGACTTGCTTGAGGAGGTAGAGTGTTTTAAATATCTAGGGTCACATGTTGCTGTGTATGGAAGAATAGATGCAGAAGTGAAGTTTAGAATAAATGAAGTAGGAAAGGTGCTGGGAGGAATGAAAAAAGTGTTTAGATGTCGTTCGCTTAGAATGGATGTAAAGAGAAGGCTGTATGAGGGTTTTGTGGTACCGACTGCGTTATATGGGGCTGAAACATGGAATATGGGTATAGCAGAGAGGAAAAGTTTGAATGTAATGGAGATGAGGTGTCTGAGGAGTATGTGTGGAGTGACGCGTATGGATCGAGTGCAAAATGATGAAGTGCAACGAGAACTGGAGTTGTTTGGGAGATGGCTGGTAGAGTTGAGCAGAGGGTGTTGCGATGGTTTGGGCATATGGAGAGAATGGATAATGAGGATTGGTGAAAAAGATAACTAGATCTGATGTGAGAGGTGTAAGGCTGAGAGGAAGACCACGAATAGGATGGATGGACAGTGTGACGAGAGTGCTGGATGCGAGAGGGATGTCTGTTGAGCAAGGAAGAGTGGCTGTGCGTGACAGAAATAAATGGAGAGAAATTGTGAATGAATAAGTGATGACGCAGCCCTGAGGGGATATTCACCTGCATTTGGTCTGATCAGCTAGTCAGGTCAGGTGCGGGTAAGGGGATGGGTCTGTTATGATGTGGCAGGGGTAAACCAGTTCTGCTGTCGGGCCCTGCTGTGGATGTCACTGATTGCATTGCACAGTTGACCCTTGTGCAGTGTGGTGCGGTGAGGATCTGTCCGTTCTCCCCTTTGGGGCTAAGATGCGAATGTATGTGTTTGAATTGATGAGTAAATGGGGAGTGTGTCGTCCTGTCTCGGCTACCTCCCTTTCCTTGGAGGACGCAACCTAGGTATATAGATAGATAGATAGACGTACGTGCCCATTTCTTGCCTTGAATCGTACACTACGACCTGTCTGAAAACTGGACGTACTGGACCTGACGTAGGACTCAAACTCTAGAGCCCTGGCTAGACCTTCTTGCAGGCTTCTTGGTTGTGCTTGCTTCACTTGCACTTTCACCTCTGCACTGTTAAGAGCATCAATGAACTGGTCCCTCAGAAGAATAGTCAACAGGTTAGGTGCTGCTCCAGGGTATGCCTTATATGCCATACTCTCCAGGCCATGAGCAAGGTGCTGTAGGGATTCTTCTCGAGCTCGTGCACGGCTCCAAAACAGTCTGGTACATGGTTCAATATCTGCACTCCAGCACTTGTATTAGGGACTGATAATTGTTCCTCTCCATCACTGACATCTGGCCCAGAATTTCCACTGTGGCGCCCTTAAGACTAGCAGCAAGTTGCACTGCCCTCTGCCTATCATCCCAACCATTCTGATATGCAAGTAACTCATACTGTGCACGGTAGGCTACCCAAGATACTCTACCATCAAATTCGTGAGGTTTCTTTTTAATTCGACCCCCATTATAGCCATGCACTTCACTGGTTTGGGACCTAAAAACTTGGGCATCATAATTAAGTCCAGGGCTCAAAACTTCTGCATTCTGATTATTCAGCCCTGTAATGTTAACTTTAGATGCCTGGGATCCGTCAAGATTCACCATACACTGTCCATTCTTTTCATGTGCTCCCTGTGCACTAGCCGAGGCTCAGCAGTGCAATATTTCTCTACAGCCTCCATTTTCTCACTAATTATCTTCACATGGTTGACTACATGCTTCAACTGGTTATCTACATGCTGTCTTCACTCCATCACTATTCCCTCACTAATCTTCAGCTGGTTGTCCACATGCTGTTTGCACTCCATCACTATTTCCTCACTAATTGTCTTCAACTGTTCGACTACATGCTGTTTACACTCTATCACATTACTGCTTACGTCATACTTCTGCTGCTCTAGCTTGCCATTTACATCCTCCTTAAGCTGTTGCTGTTCTTCCTTCATTTCCCCCATGAATGTATCTAGCTGTCCTTGCACTCTCAGTTGTACTTCCCTCTGTTGCTCCTGTAATGCCTCTTGAAGTTGTTCATAATGTTCTTTCTGCTCTTCACGTTGTGCCTCTAGTTGTTCACTCTGTGTCTGCATTTGTTTCCTGATTTCGCTCCTGAGCCCCTTCTGTTCTTCACTTTGTAGGTGAGTTGAGGTTAAGTTACGTTTCGCCTAACTCTATGAGACTTGTTTGATTTACTTAAGAACAACTTTATAGACGAGTAACGACCTACGAGTTGTTTATTAGTAAATACGAGAAATTTCTTACATAGCGGTGCCCCGGTAGGGATACCGACTTGTATACATTAAATATTTTTCACATTTTGGTGCCCAGAAAGAGGGCCCCGATTTGTTTACCAGAACTATTAAACATTTTTCACATTATGCATGTCTGTCCGATGTCTGCCGTTATAACACAAGGTTTTAGTATGTGGCCACGGCTACACAAAATATATCGGTGTGTCAGGACTACATTATAATTACAAATCATAATAGATAGATAGATAAATAGATAGATAGACAGCCCTCTGCGAGCCTGGGAAAAGGAAATGAGGTTGCAAGTTACACTGAGGAAAGCTGACGACAGCGGCCAGTAAGGAGATGATGCAGTTAGCTGTCAGCAGTCCTCTCGTGAACAAAGACCTAGTGACCACACGCACATATACACACATACTCACACACAGGCTTCTTAAACTTTCCATCCACGAGGAACACACGTGATAAGTCTCCTGTTTCACCAGAATTTAGGAAAGAAAGCTTAGAAGGAGACAAGCCTTAGAACAGGCAGGTAATGGGGAGAAGGGCTTAGCAACTTTGAGAGAGAGACAGGGAGACAGAGACTCTGCTTAACTCACTCGTGAGTGAGAGACTTGTTAATATTTCCAAGACAAATAAAAATAGTCCCATACTATTCTTTACCTCTCCTGTCACTACATGACAAATGGGAAGCTACTCCAAGATATAAAAACCGCTCGTCCATAAATCTAAAATATATATATAACTCAACCACAAAGGAACCTACACAGTCTTTTATGACACAAAGTCATTTATGACATTTGGTAGCAGCGAACGTATACGAACCTCGTCTACGAATCAACATTGAATTCCTACAAAATATCAAGATTGAAAACAAAAAGAATACCTCTCTCAACCAACAACACAACCAGCTCCTGACAGTATTCTCTCCAACCAGCCCCCTCTGTCTCCCAGATCATCATGCTGATGCAGAGGTGAAGGGATCACATGAAGCCTTGCAAGTAGTTTAACAAAACATTGATACGATCTTGCAATTTCTACGACGAACCAGCGAATCTACGGACATTGTCTCCCAATTAAAAGCAAATTTCTACAAAAGCAGGCGATACTCTACAAGATTAGCTTCAGTCTACAGTGAATCCCGACAAAATACAGCCTACAATGCAAATAGTTTACAAGTCTACGAAACAACTCTATAATCTTCACGTAACTTCAAGCAGCAACAAGAAGAATATAAAACAAAGCAAGTAATGAAGAGGAAACACCGAAGCAACAAGCACACAAGCCCCCACCACTCTCTCCCGCCTATGCCTGACCCAGAGGTCAAGACACGCAGCAAAACACCAAGTCCATATTCACAACTCGTCTTACTCACCCGTCTTCACTCTAGTTACTCATCGCTACTCATTCACTCACCACAGCTACCAGTGTGGGAGGCCGACGTCACCATGTGCTGAGATGACATCACAACGCGAGTCTGCCATGCCAAGCAACGTGTGACTGACACCAGGCACTTATCACCCACTACTCATTACTCATTATTCACATAGCTCCTACTCATACTCATTTATTTTCACAGTTAAGTTGGAAATTCGACGTTCTATGCTGAGGTTTGCCTGGGACAGCCGTTAACCACCATGGAATTTCCTGAGTGATATCGTCCATCAACACACCACTAGAATTATCAAGAAATCTTCAATCAAACCTGTATTTTTCTTCCGAGATCGACTTTTGTATCGACACACCTCTACGATCTGTATCAAGTGGGTAAAATTATACTTGCTCATTTCTTCTCAGTGCTAAAATTAGCTATATTCAACTTATTTACTCATCTATTTTGCTAGGACATAAATAAACAAGAGGCGTATTTCATAACACCATATCTTAATGACAGGAATATTTTCGCCACCACCCACGTTAATACCAGATGACAAACAAATTGCCACAACATCAGACTCACAATTAAGAGGCAGCCCACCCCTTGTACAAACCTCACCACACACTAAAGATAAAGAAACAAATATGGGAGTTTCAGATGATGAGTGGGAAACCCCCTCAGACATAGAGAGTGTCGACTTTGCCGCTGCCTTGCATACGTATGCCAATATACTTAACAGGGTTCACCGGTCCGGTAATACATATTCCACCATTCCCTCACACAACGATAAACACGTACAAGTTGAATTAACAGGGAAATCATTAAAAATGGATCAAGAAACAAATACCGCTGATCTAACAACCACACCTCACGTGTTTGTGTATGACGAGGATAAAACTGCCCCAAAATTCTCTGGCACAGACAAAGATCGCATTGATGTCATTTCATTAGTCAGTCAGTGCGAACAAATGTTCATCAAGCGCCACATACTAGATGAACAAGAGAAAATTGCTATTTTTTCATCTTGCATAAGCCAGGAAAGATGTCCTGCAAGCAATTTATTGCGCTCTGATAAGCTACATCATGCTAGGACATATGATGAATTTAAAACTGAATTTCTGAAGAAATTTTCTGGAGGTATGAACTTCTTGCCAGGTATAATTCCAGAATTACATAAAATTGTAGATCTTGTAAGGGAGCACACTACAAACCATGTGCTCAGTGAAATAACTGCTGATGTCTCCACAATCAAGAGAACCTTGTTAGCTACTCTGGAGAATTCTAACTGGATAACAGATGATGGAAAGATGTCCCCAGACCTCGTCGTGGACATCATTAGTTATGTAGCTGCCTTGTGTAAATTACCTGATAGGACCCTTAAGATCGCCAAGACGATCGCGTACACCCCAGGAATGTGCTTGCTAAACTTAATGAACGAGGTAGAGATGCAGTGCAATAAAGTAGGTGTGGTCGACACACATGCACATTCTGGTAGAATCAGGGTACCTGAGACAGTATCAGCTGTGAAAACATCTACACTGACCCCAAACAGAGAACAAAATCGATCGCCACCAGAAATGAGGCAGCCCAAACAAACAAAGACGCCTAGAAATCGTTCCCAGACGCCTTCCTACAGGCAGTTTCATAAGTTTTCGCGCAGCCCGAGCAGGTCTCGCGCCATAAACAACACTACTTATGGGAAATCACCTCGTAGGTCACAGTCAAGGGATAGGTCCATTCTATGTCATTATTGTGCAAAACCAGGACACACAAGGTATGAATGCTTTATCAAGGCAAAAGAGGATAAACAAAAGACACAAGGATTTGGTCCTTACTGTAGGAATCATAGATACCAAGGGCACTGGACTAGTGATTGCAAAACAGTAGAAAAAATTGTGTCTATGTTCAAATCGGGGGAAGACCAAGTCATGACAAAAAACGAACAAACGTAAAGAAGAACAAGGCTAAACTTCACATAGGAGGCATGTTGGGAAATGAGTGTATCTTGATACCAGCTGTATGTGAGGATCAAAACGTTTCCTTATTTTTAGATACAGGCTCTCCAGTGAACTTAATAACACATGAAGAACTAAATAGAATTCTTAAAAATAAAAAGAATAACTTTTCTGGATGAAGCTGATTTAGATTTATACACAGTAGATGGACAAGAGATTACAGTGAAAGGTATGATAAGATTAAATGTCAGTTTCACAGAAACTACAAGACCATTCTCTGCATTTTTCTATATCGTTGAAAACTTAACAATTAAAGCTCATATGTTACTGGGCTTAAGATCCATGAGAGCTGAGAACATAACTATACTCCCACAAATGAATGGAATAGACTTTGATAATGAATTCATAGAGGAAATAACTTCAGAGCCCTCACCGATTGGTAGAAGAGAGCCAAAAAGAATTGGTAATATTAAAGGCTTAAACAAACATACACAAACAGATGAGTGTATAGATCCACTTACACCAGCAACCCCATCCTCCAGAATTAGTGACCCAGATAACAGTACTGATTTATCAATTTTTCCAGCCCATCTCACTAATGATTTAGTTATACCACCTAATTCATACATGAAGGTTACCATAAAGAGCAATTTACGGAATAGTACCGTTCTTGTCTTAGAAGAATTACGTAAAGTAAAGGGATTGTCAGTAGAAAACGCATTATGTCATACGAACGACGAAGGGCAAACTCAGATATTCATAATTAATCACATGAATGGGGAAGTTCAGTTGAAAAAGGGAACTTGCATAGTTAATATTGAAAAATGTTCCGCCCCTGTGAAGGAAATAGTTATAGCTGGAGTAACAAGTGAGATAAAATCTATGGATAGAGAAAGAATAAAAGAGAATTTAATTCACTCAGGTGAATTTGACGAAGAAAATGATTTGTTAACCCTGCTGGAAACACACAGGGACACGGTAGCATTGCCCGGAGAACAATTAGGGTGTACTAACTTGATTAATCACATGATTAATGTGCACCCAGAAACACCACCAATTTTCGTACCAGCTTACCGCATACCACACTCCCAACGTACACTTGCAAATCAGTATGTCGATGAAATGTTAAAGCTTGGAATTATTGAGCCTTCAGTTTCCCCGTGGAACGCCCCCCTATCCTTCGTGCCTAAACGAAATGGAGAAATGCGTGCGGTAGTAGATTACCGTAAACTAAATAATCACACAATACCAGACAGATTTCCCATGCCATTGTTAAGCGATGTTCTACAGAATATTGGTCCTGAGAATAATATATTCTCGACCATCGATCTCCTAAACGGCTACTATCAGATTCCGGTATCTCAGGAGTCACGTAAATACACTGCCTTTTCAACAAACAGAGGCCATTATCAATATACAAGAATGCCAATGGGTCTGAGGACAGCCCCAGGCACATTCCAGCGTCTTATGAATTACGTATTGTCCGGAATTTTAGGACAAGGAATATTTGTTTATCTTGACGATATTATTATCGCAACGAAGAATATTAAGGATCATCTCAGGAAATTAGACTTACTCTTACAAAAGCTTAGTGATGCTGGATTAAAAATTAAACTTTCTAAATGCAAATTTTGCTTTAAGGAAATAAATTTCTTAGGCCACAAATTAAGTTCTGATGGTATTCACACCACTGATGACAAAATACAGGCAGTGAGAGATTTTCCTGAACCCACTACGACTGACGAAGTTAGACAATTTTTAGGTCTGGCTGGGTACTATAGGTCATTCGTACCATAGTTCTCTCATATAGCCTTCCCTCTATTCCAACTACTCAAAAAAGATGCTGTATTCCAATGGGAAGAACAAAAAAGGGCATTTAACAATCTAAAAATTAAACTAACAAATGCACCTTGTTTAGCATATCCGGATTACACAAAATCATTTCTTATTTGTACAGACGCATCAGTTAAAGGATTAGGGGCTGTACTGATGCAGGAAGATAAAAGAGGAAAGAATCAACCAATTGCATTTGCCAGCAGACAAACAAGAGGTGCGGAGAAAAATTATTGCACTACAGACTTAGAGGCACTTGCAGTGGTTTTTGCATTACAAAAGTTTCGAGATTTGGTATATGGTTACGAAATCCACTTATTCACCGACCATAAACCACTGGTGGGTATGTTTAACGAAAAACTCCTTTCTGGGAGGAGAGCAAGATGGAAGTGTACAGTTGAAAACTACAATGTACAAATTCATTATATACAAGGTAAAATGAACATAGTAGCTGACGCATTATCTAGGAACCCGAACACAATTCAGGTCGCGGCGTTAGATCTCAAAGGAAATATCCCAAGCCACGAGGATATCGCAAAGGCACAAAGACTTGACCCAATATGGTCTAAAGTAATATACAAGTTAGAAAGTGGAGATGACATACAATTACCCAAACTGCATGTCCCACTTGAACAATTCACAATGGTCAATAATACATTATACAAAATTAACTCTAAACATCCAAAACTCCAAAGAAATACTAACCAGCTGGTAGTACCTAATGACATGATACCCCAATTATTACGATCGATACACGACAGCCCACATGCAGGACATCCTGGAAAGGATAAGACATTCAACCAAGCCCAGCTATTATATTACTGGCCTTCATTACGAAAAGATATAAACAATCATATAGACAGATGCGAATCATGTGCGAAACACAAAGGATACCCAATCACACCTGCACCGATGGGTAATTACCCTGTACCACATCAACCATGGGACGTTGTCGCTGTTGATTTACTCAAGATGCCATTATCATACAATAATAACCTATACTTATTCGTAGCAACGGATCATTTTTCCCGTTATGTCATTTTAGCTCCAATTAAAGATAAGACAGCCGAGACAGTAGCAAAGGCAATAACAGATAATGTAATATGTCGCTTTACTACCCCAAAGGTATTAATAAGTGATAATGGAGGAGAATTTAATTCTGAGATCTTACAAGAAATATGTAAACAATACAACATTAAAAAGGTTAACGTTTTGGCCTATCACCCAGCATCGAATGGGTTGGTAGAGAGACAAAATAAAAAGGTATTAGATGTGCTACGACACATTCTCAGTGAAAATTATGCAAGCTGGGATGATTGGATTCCCAGAGTAGAGGCCTCAATTAATGGGTCTATAAATAAATCCATCGGTGACACACCACATTTCATTATATATGGCACAGATAAAAAATTACCATATGAGCTTCTAGAAGGTGACAGCATGCCTATATACAATTACGATGATTACTGTAAACTCCGTTTACGTGAATTCCAGGACATTCACAAAAGAGTCAAAAAACAATTAACGATGTCCAAGGAAGAAATGACGGAGGCATTTAACAAGAAGGCAAAAGATTCACCTATCAGCTTAGGAGACATTGTTTACGGAGTCATTCATACGAGAGACAATAAATTATCCCCAAAATTTGAGGGCCCATACAGAGTAATTAACATAAAAGCAAACAAAGTTTTAATTAAGTCACTTTCAAGTGGCGAGGAGAAACAAGTTCATATTGACCATTTAAAACGAGTTTCAAGGGAATTATCACATAATTATTCAGCCTCGAATACAACCGGACAGGTGAACGTACCTCAAGAAACCAAGCAAGAACACAACAATGATTACAAAAAGAAATTAAGGTCATATACCAAACAATCGAACATAGGTGCAACTATTCCAATAAAATCTACAGTACATCATTTACGAGAATTAAATATCGATTTAAACTCCTTCTATAAATGAAATAACAAACAACCGTAACGCACATCATCACTATCATCGACCACAGCATTATAGGAAATTAATAGATTTTTTTTTTTTTCGGTAGGTTACGATGAAGGGACTTATGCTATGGATTCTCCTCTATATAGTAAGAGGATATGCGCACCTAGACCCCAAGCATATAGTACGACAAGGATGCCTCATAGCTCCAACGGTCACGACTACAATCGTTAAGGACGTCGTGAGTACTGAAATAAGTCTAGATTACTTGTATGACTTACCTACTTATCTAGAAAGACTTACGACGCCGATGCGAACTCTGGACTTCATGATAGGAAATTATGTTTCACAAGCACATAACACCAAGGAAGTGAATGAAATGGTGAAGTTAGCGAAATGGAAACTAGAACAGGCAAAGTCAACTATGCTCGTCATGATCCAAGATCTCCCATCTTAT